>NC_068359.1:22123358-22423358 GCF_020536995.1 Dreissena polymorpha | reverse complement strand
CATATGTCACCACACACCCCTAAAAACTTATTCCAATACAATCAGAATGATAAGTAATTTCCATTTATTCACATTTATTAAAACATCGTTGTTGTTGTTGATTGTATATTTATGTGCCTGGCTCTGTCAGTGTAATTCACTGCTAAGCCGGGTTCAAGAGCGATGGCTTCTTTCGTTTTCAAGTAAATCAAATTTAGAGTTAAAACAGTTGTTGCAAAGAAAATATAACATTTTGGAATTAATTTTTAGGGGTAAGTGGTTGCATATGCATGCATTATTTTTTTGAAAGGTTGTCCAATTGCCCATAGGAGGATCAATGGATGCTTTTGATTAAAGCTACTTTTGACATTTTTGCGGCCAGCGAAGACAGGTCTATGATAAATTCTAGTTAATGACCTTGTTATGATTCCAATATCAGAGGGTGGGGATTTTTTTTTCATGACTCTTTGTCATTTTTTTTCTCATTAAACATGATTTTATATATTTATTTGAATATATTGGGCTCCAAAAAAAAAATACTATCCAGGGTACGTTACTTTCACCTGTGATCCATTTAACTCAATAATTGACGATTTTGCATCTAGGGTCTTTAATAATTATTTTAGCATCGTTAAATACAGACCCCTATGCCATCCTATCACTATATTCAAATGAGTTTACGAACTCAATAAACTTTCTTCATCGTCACACGCTACGTCATGTACTCTACATTACTGTTGTTAAAATGAACCGGAGCAGTTTATTAAATAATAGCCGTTGGTAAACTCGGTTGCATTTGCAGATTTCTGCATACACACATAATTATGTTTAAACTTGCACAATTTTTTATTTGTCTATGGTAAATGACTTATTGCACAAGAAAATAATTTAATTTATAAATACACAAAGAATGAAAAACATTCCATTACACAACAGATAAAAGAGTGGATAATACCCGTGTACAAAATAGGACGTTCCGAATTCCAGTGTGGTGCTATTTTTACCATCTTATACTTTACACAGCTATATGCCTAACGTGAATTTAATCGGAAAGCAAATATTGCAGATTATTTATAAATTGTGCGATATTTGTATGGCTTGTTGTACATTCTTAAATGTTAAAAGTATATGCATGGATGATAAACAATGCACATTACACGAAATAAGGAAAATGTGATAAATTGACAAATCAAATATGTCGATATACAGTACATGTACATGTGAAATAAGTCGCGCGTTTATAATAAATCGTCAAATTGTTTTGGGGAAAATGATGCAATAAGTATGTCATTTTCAGCTGATTCATTATACCGATGGCGAAAAATTATGTCATATGACTAGATTTAAAGGTTGAAGGTCGTATAATTTTGAAGCTAAAGTTTTCTCGACTTTATTTCTTATGAAAAATCATTCACAGGTAAAGTAAAAAGTAGTCCGTGCACGCGACAGGTATATCCCACAAGGTTGAATACAGGCTAGTATATTCCATAAGGTGTAATACCGTCAATGTCGCGTTGAAAATGGGATAAAAAGAACTGAAACACAAGCTCCTGGAGCAGTATCGCATTATAAAAAATTAGTTGGTCCTTTATTTAAGGCAAGTGACCAATTGCCTAAACAGTACAAAACAGCACAATACAAAATAACATAAACACATATAAGAATAAAGCTGGGTTCACCGCCTTGGAACGGTCAATGCAAAGCATTGGGGGTTTCAACCGGTTTTAGAGCGATCAACTTCACACTTGGCCCAGCAATATTCATGATACATATAAGTGTAAATACAATTTAACCTCATAACATTGCATCTCAAATTAAACAATAATAAAAGGGAATTAAAACGCATTCAATTTAATTACCGTTTAATTACTCAATGGTAGGAAAGAGACCAGACACGGTGTGGTTTATTTGAGCTAAAATGTCTTTGGTCCATGATACAGACCGTTTAATGAGAACCCTGAACATACTCTTGAACACGAACATTTGCATAAAGTGATAAAATCAACATGGACACGATATTGGGGGTAAGCTACAAGTAGGGTTTGAAAAAATAATAATAGAGAATAAAATGTTATTAAACAAGAACAAGCTGTTTCATTCGGCTTGGAATGCTCTTTTAGAAAAGGTATACTGGTGATGTTCTTTACAAGTTTTTCGCGTTTATAATGCATATGTTAAAGAAGTTTTTAATATATTGTTAACTTGAGTTAGTTGTGTTTTGATATTGGTTTAAATATGCATCTTCCACGGTAGTACAGAGGAAAGTATCCCTGCTGTCACGTGGGAGACGGGGGCTAGATTCCAAGTCGGGGCACCATTTTAATTCGGGACACCATTGGCATTTGCTCTCTATTCTTGTTTGAATTTTGCCGTTTTTAATACTTTAGTTTACATAGGACAAACGTTCATGTCCGAGGTTACGTCTTCAGTCAAGCTTATGCCCGAGGTCACGTCTTAAGTTATATGTAACAATGCAGAAAACCTACTAGTATTAGAAATGAACGCAACGAGAGTGTGATAGGTGTGCAAAAAATGTTTATTTTGAAATGTGCTAAGGATATCGGTAGTATTATATATAGCGTATTATCGACATTTCTAACCAAATGTTCTAAGTGATGACCCTAGCATCGGAGCCCAAAATGTCATATGTACAGACATTTTAAACTACAGTCAAATCATCCCCGGCGGGATTCGAACCCACGATCTCTGGATTAGAAGTCCAGCGCGCTAGCCACTGCGCTACGGGTACTTAAAATTTCCGGTCCGTCGCATCTTTTCACAGCCACACTTTCGAACTTGTTTCGGAGAAATGTTGTTCACGAGAAAATAATTTTAATTATTAATACTGTTACAAGCTCCTGAAAATGCGCCTTAATTTAAAACATAAACATAACTCTTCAAAAGAGAATTCCCAAGCGGGGAATCGAAGCCCGGCCGCCACGGTGAGAGCATGGAATCCTAACCACTAGACCACTTGGGAAGCTTGAGCTCCACATGTCAAGTATGTGGTAGAAATATACCTCGCTGGCCGAATGCACTGTGCTCGCAATTATCTGTGGTTTGATATCGATTTCCATTATCAGCTTCCTCCATAGTATAGTGGTGAGTATCCCCGCCTTTGCGGTAGACCGGTGTTTGATTCCCCGTCGGGGTGCACTTGCTTTTTTGCCTTTTCTTCATATAATTGTAAAATTTAAATGAGGCAAAGGTTTCGGTCCATGCTTACATCCATCCAGATGTATGAACGTAGAAAAAAAGGAAATAAACGTTTAACATTAAGGCATTTTAATTTTACGGTATGTCACATTATTTCTTTATTGGTAAGTGTGGTTGGATAAAGGTTGACGTGTACTCCAAACTCACAGTTTTACTTGAAGGTTAGAGACAACATGAAGAGAACTTGGCAGATGGCGTTAAAGCTGTGGAGATGCAGATAAGAGGATGACCTTAGAACAGATAACTTCGATTCGCGTCAAGTACTTTCCCACGAATCGCTATTCTTGTTTTAATTTTGCCGTTTGTCATACTTAAGTTTTCATGGGACAAACATTAATGCCAGAGGTTACGTCTTCAGTCAAGCTTATGTCCGAGGTTACGTCTTCATTTATATGTAACAATGAAGAAAACCTATTAGAAATGCACGCAACAAGAGTGCGATAGAAGTGCAAACAATATTGATTTTGAAATGTGCTAAACATATTGGTAGTATTATATCCAGGATGAAATCAACATTTCTAACTGAATGATCTAAGTGATGACCCTAGCATCGGAGCGCAAAAGGTCATATGTACAGACTTTCAAAACTACAGTCAAATCAACTCCGGCGGAATTCGAAAGCGCGTCTTCTGGATTAGAAGTCAAGCGCGCTATCCACTGCGCTACGGGGACTTACAATTCCCTGTCCGTTCCATATTTTCATAGCTATACTGTCGAACTTGTTTCGGAGAAATGTTGTTCACGAGACAATAATGTCAATGTTATTAATACTGTTAAAAGCATATGAAAATGCACCTAATTTTAAACATAAAAATAAAAAGAGAATTCCCAAAGCGGGGAGTCGAACAGTGCTAAATATTGAGATTTATTATGAAACAAAGGCTTTAGACACACGACTGTATTTGATCTTGTCGGCGACTTCGAAGTGACGTTTGTAGTTTGTTCTTTGGTGTGCGTCGTTTTTTCTGCGGTGTACGTCGTTTGTTCTGTGGTGTGCGTCGTTTGTTCTGCGGTGTATGTCGTTTGTTCTGCGGTGTACGTCGTTTGTTCTGCGGTGTACATCGTTTGTTCTGTGGTGTGCGTCGTTTGTTCTGCGGTGTACGTCGTTTGTTCTGTGGTGTGTGTCGTTTGTTCTGCGGTGTACGTCGTTTGTTCTGTGGTGTGCGTCGTTTTTTCTGCGGTGTACGTCGTTTGTTCTGCGGTGTACGTCGTTTGTTCTGTGGTGTGCGTCGTTTGTTCTGTGGTGTACGTCTTTTGTTCTGCGGTGTACGTCGTTTGTTCTGTGGTTTGCGTCGTTTGTTCTGCGGTGTGCGTCGTTTGTTCTGTGGTGTGCGTCGTTTGTTCTGTGGTGTGAATCGTCATCAGGTAGCTCGTTACCACTCCATATGCCACAGGTTTGGGTTCATTACTTTGATTTAGCACTTTAGTTTAACTTCAAATTGTGCCAAATAAATGTGCTACATAATGTGTCAAAATATTGTTTGTTCACAGGTCATACCTAAAAATATACTAAAGCTTGACCAGCTGAATCATGCTAAACATATATGACCGTGATGTTCTAGTATTCGCAGTTCGCTTGGTTTATCCAAAGATGTTTGTAATAGTCTTCGGGCTTGTGGTATACATAACGATGATAGTTCATTGCAAAGCTTTTCTTTTTGCCTCAGCGTGTGCATTCGTAACGTTTACAATCAAATATCTGACATTTAACATACTTACACGTTATGGTTTGCTTTAAATGTCTGTCAACGAGGCAACACATATGTTTCCGAAAGTGAACATTTCATCTTCTCATTAATCACTTGTTGAACTTTAATCAAATCTGGCAGAGGTACTCCTTAAATGATCCTCTTTAAAAGCAATATAAATGGGTTTCGCATCTTTGCATTATTAAGTCACGGACACTATGCTATGGCGACTAAACGGTCTTAAACAAACGTGTTTTAAATTATTATTGTGACGTGTTTCTAAAGGTCACCATTCGTCTCAGTATTCCACTGACGTTTGTACTTATCTTCGGCCCTGTGGTGTTCGTAAAGATGTGGGTTCATTGCCGCCGCTCTTCTAATAGCCTCTGCTTGTGCTTTTATAAAATCTACATCTGCCGTTCTGATATTGTTTATAGGTTGCGTCGTATCTGGAGTTTGCATTTTTATATTTTTACCCTTATCTTCGTTTGACTCAGTATTTGGTTGGTCGGGTTGTGCTATTGATGCAACGCCTGAAAAGGATTAAACATAAAATATTGATTATGTTAAAAAGCTGCTTTTTGTGTTTCATGGCAGGGCGGTATCACAGAGCTCTTACCAGCGCGCCATCTTTAACATGTTCAAAATGATAGTTGTGACCAGTGTTTTTTCGACGATACCATGACGCTCCTTCAGCGTTTCCATGGAGTTGCTGGCGACTGACTGATAACCGCCCTGTGTGTCTTCATATGCAGATGGTAATGTATTTCTAATTTTGTTCAAATAAAAAACTTAAAAAGTTCATACATATTTCAATTAACACTATCTAAAAATAATAGTAGCAGAACTTACCTGGATGGTTTATCGACTTGCACCAACAGGAGTGTAGTGCGCACAACACGATGACGAACCTCTTTAGCATGTTTAGATGTTGTGTATTTGTATTCGAGTCAAAGTCTCCTAATTTGCTAAACTTATTCGTTCTATGTGTTATTAACATGTAATTTTTGGTTTACACTCGTCTTTCAAGTAAAACGATCGTATATAAATATAATAGTAACAATTTATAAAACAAATCACAGTAACAAATTCACTGTTTCAATAGCAAATTGAAGGTAAAGAAAGTCCATGTACTATTTAGAGGCTTTTATATAATTAAATAAACAGAACCAATATCAGTTTTAAATCGTCACTTAACCATACATATATGCATTCGTTTCCTTGGCCGAAAGCGATATTGCAAATTACAAAATGCGTCACACACGCGTAGCCTTAAACATAGAGGGCGTTTTATTTGGTGCATAACGTTCAATTGGCGAAATAACGTTGCCAACTTTAATAATCTCACCACAATTTCAAGATTGTATGATTATTTTGTTTATATAATGTTCATGCATATCATCAAAATCAACGTGTCTTTTTTTATTTATAACGGTTATTTTTTAATTTCACTTTGCAATGCTGTACAGACAACATATCTTGATAAGATTGGTGCAATAAAAATCGAGGTTAAACACTGTAAATGAATTAAATGTATTGAAAACTTAAAATAGTATTAAGAACATAAAATGTTGTAACATCACATTCGTATACGGGGTTTTAAAGCGTTATTGCAAATAACATCCATTATTTATGTCTGTTCATATCACATCATACACTTGTTCCCATGTAATTCAATCATGACAAATATTATATTAAAATGACTTATTTCACTTGCACCTGAATCCTGTATGCCTATTTGATAATCCTGTGACCAGTATCATGTTTCCTAGTGAACCAACTCCGTGCACATGTAAACGTTAATATTTATGAACGAACTGCATTTTTAATAAATCAATTGCAATATGAAGTAAATATTGTGCTCAAATCGCATATAATCTGTAGTTTTATTTTTCATTATGTCATAATTTGACGCGATCGCCAACGATACGCCGTTTGACGAAAATATAATTAACAAGAGTGCCAAACTGTCACAAGATACGCCCGTTCGAAGGTTTTGGACACCATGCTCAATGCTTGAAAGTGTCCTCAAGACCTAGTTATTGACCCGGCATGACCCATATTTGAACTTGACCTAGATATCACTTAGATGTAACATCTGACTAAATTTGGTGAAGATCAGATGAAAACTACTTCAATTAAAGAGCGGACAACATGCTTAATGCTTGAAATGCACTATGTGACCTCGTTTTTGACCCGGCATGACCCATGTTCGAACTTGACCTACATATCATCTAGACACAACTTCTGACCAAATTAGGTGAAGATCAGATGAAAACTACTTCAATTAGAGAGCGGACACCATGCTAAATGCTTGAAATGCACTAAGTAACCTCGTGACCTAGTTTTTGACCCGGCATGACCCATATTTGAACTTGACCTACATATCATCTAGACACAACTTCTGACCAAATTTGGTGAAGATCGGATGAATACAATTTGAATTAGAGTCCGGACAAAGTGGCGCCGTTGAAAATGCACTAATTGACCCTATGACCTAGTTTTTGACCCGGCATGACCCATATTCGAACTTGGCCTATATATCAACTAGATGCAACTGCTGACCAAGTTTGGTGAAGATCGGATGAATACAATTTGAAATAGAGTCCGGACAAAGTGGCCCCTTTGAAAATGCACTTATTGACCCTATGACCTAGTTTTTGACCCGGCATGACCCATATTCGAACTTGGCCTAGATATCAACTAGATACAACTGCTGACCAAGTTTGGTGAAGATCGGATGAATACAATTTGAAATAGAGTCCGGACAAAGTGGCCCCTTTGAAAATGCACTTATTGACCCTATGACCTAGTTTTTGACCCGGCATGACCCATATTCGAACTTGGCCTAGATATCAACTAGATGCAACTGCTGACCAAGTTTGGTGAAGATCGGATGAATACAATTTGAATTAGAGTCCGGACAAAGTGATGCCTTCCGCCCGCCGCCCGCCGCCCGCCGCCCGCCCGCCCGCCCGCCGCCAAGGGGTTTCACATAATACGTCCCGTATTTTATACGGGCGTATAAAAATGAAAATCGATTCATGCTTCAGAGTATGGAAGTCCGCTGTTGCCTTTAGAATGTTAACATTAACACAGGTGGTTGGCGTGTGGCTACGATATTAATTAGTAAAAACACAGGGACATTTTAAAAAAAAATGTTATATATACTATACATATATACAAGGGATACAACTGTCAAAAAAAATAATTAACACCCTTCTCTAAATAATAGCGCATATTTCGCAAACGAACGCAATCAACGCAAATTTGACACTGAGTATTGATAGACAACACATTTATCTGCTAAACAAAAAACATCACACCCAATGGATTTGAAATTTTTTTGGTATGAAACCATACAAAAATGTAAACAAAATCAACGTAAAAATGCAAGTTGGACAAAGGTGTGCACAATACAATTTCAATAAAAATGGTATTTGTCCCATTCAAATTTCGTTTAATCACATTTTACCTGTGTTTATTTTGAACGTTAACTTCAATGCATTACATAAGACACCGATCGTGTTGTAATTCCAGCCTATTTTTGTTAAGAAATCGAATAACAACAAGTTTCGTTGCGTTATTGAAGATTTTTCCGGCAGCCATATGCAGACACTTATAATTGTAACTCGATATTTGATTGGCTTGGCGATTTTGTTCCCAATTATATTAAATACCACGGTAAGTGTCGCAATATGCGTGGAACCAGTAATAAAATGTAAACAAAAAACAGCTGATTGTGTATCACGCCCTCTCTCTCTCTCTCTTTGTAAATATACGTGTATTTATCTCAAATATGTTCCGTTTCACTAACAAAGATCAAAAGTAAAACAATTATTATCGATATTTCTTTATTTTCGTTCTTTAAATTGTACAACTCATGATTTGTTTACTATTTGTGGGCGTGTGAATTTTTTAACCAGGCTACAATTCATTAATTAGTTAGTTGTATCAATATACCGGGAACCATGACTTGATTTCATCGGACCAATCCCATTTTGTTTCAATTGCGAACAAATTGTCGTTTTTACAAGCCAGATCGACATATTGTCAAACTAAACGTATTGCTAAAAATAAATTTTACAGCAAAAAAAGTAAAACATTGTCAATTTTAAGTAAATCTAACCCAAAGAAATTCTGGAAATACATAAATAAATATAAGCTTAAAAAATCTTCTGGAACTAATGACGTAAATATTGAAGATTTAATTCATCACTTTAAAAACTTATCTAATACACCGAATGACAACTCGTTCAGTGGTGATGACAATTCACCAAGACATGATACACTTCATATTGAGGAATTAGATCGCCCATTTACCGTTTTAGAAATACAAAAAACAATATCAAAGCTCAAACGACATAAATCCGCTGACATGTCTAATAATGTTGCAGACTTTTTTATCGACTGTAATGAGTTTATTTCTCCTTATTTAGTGAAAATTTTCAATTACATATTTGAGAAAGGTGTTTATCCTGAATCTTGGTGTAAGGGCGCCATTGTCCCTATTTTCAAAAAGGGAGAAAAAATGTTGCATCTAATTATCGTGGTATTACATTAGTAAATATTATAGCTAAGACGTTTTCACTTACATTGCGCAATCGAATTAATTCTTGGTGCGACAATAACAATATGTTTAACACATCTCAATTCGGGTTTAGAGATAATCGTGGCACGATTGATTGTATTTTTATCTTGCACACTATAATCCAGAACATTATTAATAGTAAATCAAAACTCTATTGCGTTTTTATTGATTATGAAAAAGCATTTGATACTGTTATACATGAAGCTTTGTGGGTCAAATTAGTACAAGCAGGAATAAGCTGTAAAATGTTAAAAATGATCAAGTCTATATATCAGAATGTAAAATCATGTGTTAAAAACCATAAAGATATGTCTTATTCTGAGCTATTTGATGTTACGTTAGGAGTAAAACAGGGTGAACCATCATCACCTTTATTATTTATTTTATTCATTAATGATATAAATGATTGTATTAATATTAATAATTTAACCAAAAAAGATATTCGTTTATTATCGATTTATATGTTATTATTTGCTGATGATATTGCATTATTTACTACAAATCAAGAAAGTCTACAATTACAATTAAATTCTATTTATCAATACTCCTGTAAATGGGGATTAAAAATAAATGTAAACAAAACTAAAATTTGCATATTTGAAAAAAGGAAAAGTACATGTTTGTACAGTTGGACTATTAATCAACAGGCTCTCGAAATTGTTGATGAATTCTGCTACTTGGGCCTTAAACTTCACTACACTGGTAATATATCTAAAGCTATTAAGGCAAATAATGAACAAGCCTTAAAAGCTTACAATCATTTATTGTCAATTTTTAGTAAAGTGAAGCTTAGCACTAAAACAAAACTCTCTCTATTTGACTCCCTAGTTGTTCCAATTATTCTATATGGATCTGAAATATGGGGAATTTACAACATTAAAGAAGTACATAAACTTAATTTCAAATTTTGTAAAACTATTCTTGGCGTACGCTCACAGACTTCTAATGCTGCTGTTTTGGGTGAATTAGGCAGATTTCCTCTTTCTATAATATGTAAACAACGTGCACTCAGTTATTGGGTTAAAATTAAGCAAAACCCGGACTCTTTGATGCACACGGTTTATAACGAACAATGTAATATTTACAATGAGAATAATAATAATAACACAAATATGTGGTGTACATTTGTAAAACAACAATTAGATCAACTAGGACATGGTATATTTTACAATAACTTAAATGACAACTGTAATTATTCTTATGAAATTAATCAAAGAATAAAAGATCAGTTTATACAAAATTGGCATGATACAATTAATAGCCAACCGAAATTAGAATACTACAAAATGTTTAAGACTGAATTCGCTTATGAAAAATATTTAGATTGCATCAATAATAGAAATAATAAACAACAGTTATCCAGATTTAGACTTAGCGCCCATAAATTAGAAATAGAGACTGGTAGATATAATAACATACCCAGAGTTGAACGTAAATGTAAACTATGTAACGCAAACACTGTTGAATCGGAATATCACTTCTTTCTTACTTGCTCCATCTATAAAGATCTACGAACAAAATATTGTATTCGTTCTAACTGGCAAAACTTAGTCAAATTTAAAAATATACTATCTTGTCAAAATACTACAGTAATTAACAATGTTGCAAGATTCATTACTGAGGCAATGAAACTCCGTGATGAAAAATTAGAAGTATTTGCTGCTTCTTAAATTAATGATGTATGGAATCGTTAATATATTGTTTATTTACTACTTGTTTCTTCTTACATAATTGTCAATACATTTACATTTGTAAATGATGTTTGAACACTTTACATAGTTATCTATGTGTACAATTATGTATGTTCTTTGTATAGTACTGATGCACTTCGACCATAATTTGTTAACTTGAATATGTAAATGGTCAAAGGCCTTTTGCCGATGTTCCAATAAAAAACTTGAAACTTGAAACTTGTTTTACAAACGGTAATGAACATTTATCTGAAGCATTCCGAATCGTTAGGGCTGTGAGAAGAATTCACCATCATCGTTAATGTAAAACTAGTTTGAACCTTTATTTGTGCAATCAATAGTAATTTAAATTACTGTTTTGCTATATTTATCAATACAATTATTGGTTATTATACGAGTGGTAATAAATTAGATAATGTGTATGCTAGCGAAAATAGGAATTTGTTCAAAAACGCATCATCAAGGTGTGCACATTTGTGTCCAAGTAAAAAAAAGTGTATAAAATGTGTATAATTTTTTATGGAACTTGCTTTGTTTTATGTTTGTGCATCGAGTACGTACAAGTAAAGGTTATGTTTTTTACCAGATAAATGTGTTTTCTATTGATATAACGTGTCATATTTGCGTTGATTGCCTTCGTTTGTGGGCTATTGTTTGGACATGCGTGTTAAATATTTTTTTGACAGTTGTATCCTTTGTATATATGTATAGTATATATAACATTTTTGTAATGTCCCTGTGAGTAAAAACACCACTTTGAATGTAATGTAATCCAATTATAACGAAAAAGCAATTTTCTATGAATCAAAATTCACTATTAAAAATATAATATAACCTAGTATTCAACAAAATGACCCGAAAACAGGGTGCATCGCTTTGAACAGCCATAACTTCATCAAGTATGCAGCGATTTCGATTAACTCGGTCTTATTCAACGCAGAAATGAATTTCCCTGGAAATGTACAAATCTTGTTATGTGTTCACAAATGCTGGGTCAAAATTTCAGAAATAACATGATACACAACTCGTGTGAACTACTCGTCATCGATCAGACCCGATTCAAGCACGAAATCTTTAGGAGTAAAGACACACCTTCTCGTTGGACCAATGAAATCACTCGTGTGTTTAAAATGTCGGCCAGTTGAAATGTGTGTAAACATTTTTTTTCAAACGGCGCTGGACAGTTAGTTTTGTTGCATAATGTAACGGCAAGAACGGTAAGAATGTGTTTTTTCATACGTTTTATTGAATTATGGTACCGAGGTCCGTGAACTTTGCAGGGAAAATGCCCTTTACTTCGTGAATATTTCAGTCTTTGACAGGGTCTGATCGATAACTTTTGTCAGAGAAGTTGATTTTTCGTTATAATTTGATTGTTTTT
The DNA here is from genome assembly GCF_020536995.1 of Dreissena polymorpha. Lineage (NCBI taxonomy): Eukaryota > Metazoa > Mollusca > Bivalvia > Myida > Dreissenidae > Dreissena > Dreissena polymorpha. Next base: position 22,410,812 of record NC_068359.1, on the reverse strand, counting down.
CATTCAAAATGATGTTTTTCCTTATTTATTTCATAGCCACACGCTAACCACCTGTGAACATTACAAGTTATGTTCGTCCTTTTTATTGTAATTATAAGTATCGAATAGCATTTTGCTGCATTTCATCGGTGTATGAACTGTTGGTATAACTACACTTTATTAATGAATTTACGCATTTTTGACTGCCCATACACCTATGAAATTTTTATTTAATTCTTATAAATATTGTCAGCAGTGTTTGCACTTATGATTAGCAGACTGATGGGTTCTTCCAAAGGGAGGACACTTCACGAACATGAATTACACCCCTTTTTTCCAAGTGCGAGGCTAACATTTATATATGACTGAATTAGCTCAATCTAACGTCTCTTCCGGATTACTGAATATGTGATCGTATTTGTGTTCATGCGCGAATATATACAACTATGCGGAGATAGAATTGAAAACATTTGTGTAGTCCGCACAGGCTTATCAGGGACGGAGCTTTCCGCCTAGAATGGATTTTCGTTTAGAAGTGACTTCCTTTTTAAGAAAACTTAAATACAGGCGGAAAGTATTTCCAATGATTGCAGTCCACAGAGGCTTATCTTGGACGATACTTCACGCACCTGCAATACATCCGGTTTTCTCAGAGCGCGGCTCATTGGAATTACTAAGTAGGATATCATATATTGCAGCATGTGCAGCCATACATATATCAAACAAACGAACGCAATCTCGTCGTTTAAGGCGCACGATTGTTGTGCACTGTAAGTGCTGTTTAAACAGTGTAAGATAATTTAATATTTGGCCACATTATCAAATGATGCGTAGGATTCGCATTAAATAGCTATTTTGAGTAAAACGTGTTATTTGTGTTGTGTGGCATAAATAGAAAAAAAGAAATGTTACTGAAAGCCGAGCAGTCGGAAACAATGGCTTTATAATGAATAATTTTATTGCATTTGTTACAAATCGGCTTTTATTTTGTACAAACTTTGAGCCGCGCTCTGTGAAAAAGGGGCTTAATGCATGTGCGTAAAGTGTCCTCCCAGATTAGCCTGTGCAGTCAGGAACAACACTTTCCGACTTTACTGGATTTTTGTTAAGTAAAGACTCACTTTAAACGAAAAATATCATAAAAGCGGAAAGTGCCGTCCCTGATAACTGTGCAGACTGTACAGGCTAATCTGGGACGACACTTAACGCACATGCATTAAACCCCCTTTTCACAGAACACGGTCAATATTAATAAACAAAGTAAACCTCATGTTACACACAGAACTAATCGGGAAAAAAAAAACTGGAACGGTAAATGCAAAGATATATGTTGGAGGTTTAAACCTCACGCTAGACCGAAATTCATTCTTCAAACACTATTTAATAAATAAAAAAAATAAAAATAACATTGGGGAATGTGCTAACCGTATTCCAAACTTGTTGCAAACTTGTCCTAGAAACTCTGATATTTTTCAACCAATATTTTATTTCCGTTGTAGTTAAATTAATTATTTAATAACTGACGGTGTTAGTGTCGGATAATATAAGTTGTGACACTTAAGGCGAGCATACGAACTCGTATAGGTACATAAGCAATATCCGAAGCGAACGAATTAATTTGTGATCATTCAAATGTGTACGCATTTAATGATTCCAATCAAAAACCAAATGGTGCCAACATCATTAAAAATTAATAGAATAGTGCGACAATTTCATTGCGAAGAAACCATTTTATAGGAAGTTGTCTATTATCTGCTTATATTACTTAATGTCAATCTTAAGAATAAAACTTCATAGTATTCGCTTGAATTTATAAATATATTCCTTCAGCGATTATCATTCTGAATATTACGAATATATGATATCTTGAAAGACATTAACAGAGATTTAAAATAATGAAGAACAAGTTGATAACGCTCGGTTTTGCAAACCTTGTGCGAAATCGCAAGACAAACTTAATCTGTATCCTTTAAAACTATGTTGATGTCAGTCTTGGACCTAAGTGACAAATGAAAAGAGCTGAGGCATTAGAAGTACACCAGCATGGACTCTGGACTCAAATTACCAGAAAGCGAATAGGAGGGCGCGTAAAAAGATGTAGGAGGCAAAGGAAGATTGGACATAGGATCAATTTATCAATATAGACAAAGAGACTACAGGCTGCAGTAAGAAAATGTACAACACAATAAAGACCACCACAAAGACTACTCAGTCCAATACAGTGTTATAGCAAACGCTGACCGGAATATTCTGACCGAGAGTGCCACAGTCCTAAACAGGTACACTGAATACTGCAGTTACCTCTACAACTACCCGCTTAAACCAGACTCCAGTCTCCTTCGTTCATAACGCACCCAGACCAGAAGCAGACGACGAAAGTCCATCCTTTCTTAAAAGGCAGAGATGGAGGAGGCAGTGCGTAGTCTTACGGCAGGCAAATCTCCGGGATTGGACAACGTCCCCTCCGAGCTGACCAAGCACGGAGGAGAGCAAACGACTGAAGCAAATGCGGCACTTGGCCAAAAGATTTGTGAGGAGAAGAGGTGGCCCAAGGAGCGGACCCAGTCACTGCTCATTCCCTTACCGTTAAATGGCAGCCTCAAGTTGTGCGAAAATAACCGCACCATCCACCTCATCTGTCATCCAATCAAATTCATGCTACACATCATTCTAAATCGATTTAATAGTTAGCCCGAGGAACTGCTGGCCGAAGATCAGGCTGGATTCAGGATTCAGAGCTGGGTGGCGCACAATGGAACAGATTTTCAAGTGCAGAGTCATGATTGAGAAAAACCCGCAACACCAACGTGAGCTCTTCCACCACTTCATCGACTTTGAGAAAGCTTTTGACCGCGTTTTTCATGATGGCCTATGGCATGTTAAGAGAGGATTTAACATTGACGAAGGGCTGGTGCAATACATTCAATACCTCTACGGAAACCACAGCAGCGCAGTACTTCTCAATGGACAGCAGGGGGACTTCTTCAGGACATCAGTTGGCGTTCAGGGATGTCTGCTCTTTTCCGTCTTTTCAACCTTTTCTTTAAGAAGAAATTTAAGAAGCCTCTACTTGTGAATGTCCAACGACCAAAGCCGACTTGATTTGGGCATGTCACCTAGGCAAGCTAGAGGGAGGCAAAGAAGAATGGACAACAATGTGTTATGGCGTCAGAGATATGATAGAGCTTTTAACGAAACCAGCCATATATTTTGGCGGCGGTTGGCTAACAAGAATCCTTAACACAGACGAACAACGATATAGTCAAATGGACCAAAGTTCAATATTATACAATTTCATTTACTGAAGTTGTTGTTTTAAAGTTTATAATACTGATTTAAAGTTCGTGATTTTCTACAAAATGGTTTGTATTATGTTTAGTTCACATTTTTAAGGGGCTTGTTCACAGATTGTGTCATGTTTTGCAGTGTTTCATTAAATGCTCAAAATTTATAACCGTCAATGTAAATCTTTGGGATACATATAATGGCAACAAACACCAGGTTTTAATCACTATATAAGTCGGTTTTGTTTGTCCTGAGTCACTTGAAAGGCTTCGATCACGGGGGTTACTAGGACGTCTTGTTTGACTTATGTGTCTTGAGTGACTCGGGACACGTCGTTTGTCTTCGGAGACACAAGTGTTTGAGCGACTTGGGTCACCTCGGGAGTTTTAAACCGCTTTATAATTTTCAGGTTTTTAAATCGTCAAAAGATGCATATAATGGATATTTTAGAGCATGGTATTACTGTTTCCTTGCAAACATCATTGCAAACTACAACGAAAATTGTATGCAAATCTTAAAAAATATAAATGTTGCCAATGTGCAAAAACGTAAACAAGTCCCTTTAACAATGCTCATCCTAAGAGAATTAAGGTATTTACGTCATTTGTGCAGAACCTATTACATCGGGTTCGAAGTTGCGCACCATTAACATCTCGCCGGATAGCGGATAGAAAACCTAGACAAGCTACCTCCAAGGTCGCATCTGTGCTTGTGAATTTTTGATTTAGCAATAGCTTTGTATGAGCTTTCTTCTCCACATGTAATTCGGTTTGTAATATGTATTTGCTATTAATTTTAAAACCACTTTATGTTTCTATAACGGTAGGTAAAACACGCTCTCATACCCTTACGCTGGTGCCAAAGTATCCCAAGGTTCTACTTGTAATTGTGATATTCATAATAAATATCACTTTTACCCTGGGGGGTAACTTCCTATGTACGGGTATATAGGGATGTGCCGAGTTTATGGGGTGTGTTTTTCGACTAAAATTTTAGATATGGATATGGTTTTGAGCATCTTAGTATAGATATGGGTATTGAAATCAGAAATTTGCTTGTTTATAAATGCATATAGATTTGAAAGTATCAGTATCAAAATGGGTTTGATAAATGTCATTCTTGTATATAAACAGGTATCAAAAAGTAAATTTCAGTAGCGGGAAAGATATAATAGCAAATTCAATAATTATACTGTATTGATATGAAAGAGATTAAAATTCTAGTATGAAATGTGTCCACTTTATCAAATTCTAGTATTTAAATGGGTCCAGTTTATCAAACTTATTGTATTGAAATGGGTCCACTTTCTCAATGGTATCGTATACAAATGGGTATGCTTTTTTCAAAAATCTTGTATTAAAATGGTTCTACTTTATCAGAGTTCCGGTATAAAAATGGGTAACATTTCGGAAGTCTCAGCGGGACACCCCTTCCCTAAAATTTGGGAAGTTACCCCCCCCCCCCCCCCACCGGGACTTTCACAGTGGATAAACCGATAACAACCGTCTCCCAAATTTCTCGCCCATTGATTGATTGGTCGATATTTAGACAAGAGTGTGATTGAAAAAACTATTTGCAAATAGGTTGGCCCCTATATACATAGCAATATGAGATAAAATTAAGTTAGGTTACATTATACAAATAAACGAGGCAGAAGTTATTTGATATTTCGCTGATTTAACAGTATTCGGACACATAGCACAAATAAAACAGGCAAAAGCCGTCTGATATTTCGCTGAGTTACCAGTTAATAATATAAATGAACAATACTGAAGTCAATTGATATTTCACTGACTTAGCAGTTATTTGGGAAGCATAACACAAATAAACAACGCACAATTCGGTTGATTTTACGCTGTGTATTCCGTTATAAAGCTCAATCAAACATATAAACAACCATTCGTGTGATATTTCGCTGTATCAGCCCTTATTTGTCTGAGTTAAGATATTTGTTTTTACACAATTAACAAGTCGTATATTTTTATCTGCGTTAACATGTATGCATATGGGCTACATAACACGCATAAACAACGCACAACTCGGTTTATGTTTTAAAGGGATCTTTTCACGCTTTGGTAAATTGACAAAATTGAAAAAAGTTGTTTCAGATTCGTAAGTTTTCGTTTTAGTTATGATATTTGTGAGGAAACAGTAATACTGAACATTAACCATGCTCTAATATAGCCATTATATGCATCTTTTGACGATTTTAAAACCTAAAAATTATAAAGCGTTGCAACGCGAAACGATTGAATAATTTGGAGAGTTCTGTTTTTGTCGTTAAATTTTGTGAAACTACGAAGATTGCTTATATAAGGTATAAAATACGTCAAGAATGTGTACTCGGCGGAATAGCTCAGTAGGCTAAAGCGTTTTTACTTCAGGACTCTGGCAGGACTCCAGGGGTCACTGGTTCGAAACCTGTTCCGGGCAATGTTCTTTTCCTTTTTTTAATTTTTTTCTTGATTTTTTACTGGAGCTTTTACGATCCAATGTTTACATTTATCAATATAAAGCATTTAATGAATAAGTTAAAAAAAATGCCAAAATCTGTGAAAAGGCCCCTTTAATGATTTAACAGGATATTTTGGTTACATAATACAAATACATAAGTTCTATATTTCGCTTTTTGGTTTCAAAAAAAGGAGCCAAAGTTACCTTATTAATTGTCTGCCTTAACAATTCTTTAGATACTGCTTTGAGTGATTTGCTTTTATTGCACATTTCAGTTTTGGGTAACATATATATGCTTACTTGCCATAGTTAAGAAGGCTGTAAGCGAACTGTGAAAGCATTACTGACTCCAAATACCGCTTACGCTATAATTATTGAGTGTTAAGTAATAAAACGCTGTTTTTTAATGTAAAAATGGAAAGATGATATTTAAATTACCGTGTTTGGGTCTGTATTGTGAAAAAGGTGAAAATTAACATTTTCATTGCAAGATTTTTGGTCGTTTATTTTAAATATTGTGTCATCAAAGAAAATTACCATATTGTGTCCAACCGACCGAGCAATGAAACGTGAATGGAATGCACATTTATACGTGAAATAACAATATACTTATCTGCCAATTAAGATAGATGACAACACATTTGTTAACTTATTTATATACGACACAATGCAGCCCCAAGATTTGGATAATAACTAGTGGATCAGTCACAGATATAGCGAGCGTTTGGTTAGCTATAAAAGTTCCATTTCAATAAAAGAGTCAATCATTCTATAGCATGCTCAAAATTATGTACAAACAAATAATGTAAATGGGAAACTGAAAACCACAGAGACAGGCTCCACCTACACATTCCGTTTTTATATCTTGCAGCGTTAAACACGTTTTTTAACAAAAGGACACAAGTTTGAATAAACAATGCATACACTTTTTTTCTCAAATCTATACATACTTTTCGCCTTTAAAATTTGAATATTTGTATTGCTATTATAGCGCTAAGGCCCATTAAAAACATTCGCTAAGCTATTGAACACAATCAAGTCATCTATCAAACGAAGATTTCCTGTCAACTACGCCATTTGAAATCATACTTCTCATTTCTTCACTGCATCTTTCTTGTGATTCTTTCTCATCGGATTGTCCAGTCCTTTTACACCAAATTTGTTGTCTGAATGAAAACAGCAACCTATCGTCTATATTCTTTGGCGGTGATGTACAAAGGCTGACAACGATTCCAACAACCATGGTAACAAGGAACGCTGATAATGAGATCAGCAGGTAGGACAAGGAATATATTTCGTGGAGAATGTTCGTCGTTCTAATCTCATTCGGATCGTTCACGTATGTTTGCGTCACATTAAACACAAGTGACTCATTCGAATACGACATATACGTCGTATTCAAGTGGATAACATTGACGCACTGGTCCACCGGACCACTTTTAAGCATCACGTCAGGAGGAACGTCAGAGAAGAGCTTTCCGAGAGTGAGCCACATAGAGACGGCCATTCCACACAGGGAACCGATAAGAACTCCCTTCGTCGTACTTCTTCTGAATAAAATAGACAGCGTAAAGATTGCGCACGTTGGTCCGTCAATACAAGATATGAAGCTCTGGAAGATGAACGAAATAGTTCCCTGAAAGACTGAAATTAGAAAAGAAACTGCCAGTGCTAGTACACCGAATAATACTGTCAACCATCGTGACAATTTCGCTTCAAATTGCTTGGTCATGTGCGGTCGATATGGCCTTATGGCATCTTGAAATATAATGACCGACAGGCTGCTCAGCAATGAAGACAAAGTGCTGAACGCAGCGCTAGATAGCGCCGCTATGAATAACCCAGGTAGCCCGGGTATATTTCCGAATACATCGAGAATCGCTTGCGGGATTATAGCGTTGACATTCTTCGTGATGCCACCATGGTATATATCGCAACCGCGAGATGCGTAGTATGCGAATATCACGCCTCCTTCTATCGCGGCGGCTACCATTATGATACAGTAGACGGGTCCCGCAAACATAAACATTATTCGCGCGTTCTTTTGGTTTGGCAAAGAAAAGATTCTTTGCATTGTTGGCTGCATGTAAAACATACTAAGCGTCTGTGTCACACTGCCGACGGAAACAGTCCAAAATGTCAACCGTATCCGTGGATCAGGGTTAAAATTGAAATGAAATCGCTCTCCTGCGAGCTCTTTCATTGACATCCAGCCGCCGAGGTCGATGGTTACCTTGCTGATGACGAAAATAAATCCAGCGACCATCATCAAGAACTGGAACACATCTGTCCAAATAACCGCCTTGATGCCACCTATAGAAGTGTAGACAGTCGTAACAATAGTGAATATCAGGATGGTGCCCCAGTATGGAATACCCATAACAACCTCCATGGCAACACTCGTCCCGAACGTCACGGAGCCCATGTAAAATACCGCATATACCACTCCAAGTGTTAGGGTAAAGTATCTCAACACATTGTTTCCGTATCGCAAATACATATATTCATACACCGTCGATAATTTCAAAGGGTGAAATACAGGCACTATGACAATGGCAGCAATTATGAACGCAACAAATGCTCCAACGGCGAAGAAAATGTTGTTTGTCCCGTACACATAGCTTTCGGCTGGATAACCGAGCATCAATATCGACGACTGGAACGAAACAACGAAGGACAAAGCTACGGGCAGTGTCTTTCCTTTCCTCCCTGCAAGATAATAGTCCTCTAGTGTATTGTGATGCCTCACTTTCTCCCATATTGCGAAGAAAACGCCAATCAAAAACGATATAATGATCGTTCCGATGAAAACTATGTAGTCTGCAAGGTGGAAAACAGACGATGCCATCTTTGTTTGAAAACAACTTATCTTTCCCAGCGGCACATCTAATATTTTTGAAATATAAAACTCCACTGCGGTGAGCGGTAGCGTGGGCACAATGGTTGACTAGTTTGTGCGAAATGATTTATAAGTCGGTCTAAACCTGTTTTGTAAATGCATCGGTTGATTACAGTAGGTTACACCTCAGTGAAGTTAAAGCATTAAATATTTTTAATGTGAAATACAGAACGAGTGGGAAATTCACGTGTTTGCCTATTTCAACATAAAAGCGTTTGTGCACATACTGTCGACATGACAATTTTCCAACTTTTGGACAGGCTGCAGAGTTGGGATTGTTGAGAAAAAAATCCGAGGATCGAGGGCCCTGCATACAACATATGCGATGCTTAGTCATTAACCCATTTATGCTGAGTGGACTCTCCCATCCTTCTAAAACGGATCAATTTATTTCCAAAATTAGGGATGTCTAGTATATTTATTTCTATATTTAGAATATTTCTTACAGAAATTCCTTTAAGCAGACAGCGCAGACCCTGATTAGACGCCGCATCGTGCGGCGTCTCATCAGGGTCTACGCTGTTTGCCAAGGCCTTTTTATAGACGCTTGGCATAAATGGGTTAAATCGTTTCTCCACCCATTCCACCGCTACATTTGATTTAAGTAGGGAAGGTGTCAGTTACTTGCATACCTGTGTGCACTTAGTACTGGTAAACCAGCTATCCAATGAATAGAGAGAGTTGGTTAACTGGCTGCCGTGATATGATTAAAATACTGTTCAAAACGGCTAAAGCCCCATTAAACAAACAAGCCATATTTGTAACAAATTAAAAAATAAAAAAATACTGTACATAAGGCAACAACACAACACTAATGACGTTAATTCATACAGAAAATAAAAAATATCATTGAGATATCATCATTACAAATTGATATAATTATAAAACTCTACACGAGCGAAAAGATTTAATAATGTAGGGTTTATCTGTTGTATTCATTATATTAAGTCGCATGACGTGGATTGATTGTATTAAGTATAGAATGCATTATCAAATAGTATTATTTGCGATGGTCGAGCGGTTTAAACAATATATCTTGAAACAGAAAGTTAATTGTTCAAGCCCAAACGCACTTTTGTAAAAACTTGTTTTTTATTTCTTAAAATATATTCTTTGATTGTTTGATAGCATACCTCATAAGTTTATATGCATCAATTAAAATCATGTAATGACAAACTTCAAAAAAATGCTAAACACTCTGAACATGTCTCTTTACTGTTTTCAGGTTCCGTTTCAAGTTTCATTTTTTCGCAATTCATTGCGATCGTTTTTTTTTCAAAATGTTAAAACATTTAGAGGGGGTTATCACGTTACAAATTAGATAACGACGTCCATGCTGACACAGCTTTTTTTCGCCGTTGTTTACCCTTTATCACTTTCATAAATCGTTTAAATATCGCAAACTTTTCAGCCATATCAGCAATAAAGTGATTTGCGTTTATTTCGTATTTATATTCACTCCATATCTGGACTTAAATCGCTACGAATTTTCTTAGCGGGAGATGTAATTTTGTGACCCGCTTAGAAATTGTGCAGCGAGTAAAGTCGTGATATAGAGCGAATATTAATACGATATAAACGCTTATGACGTTGTGATCTGGCTGGAAAATTAGCGTTATTAAACAAATTGTTAAAAGTAATGAAGGGTTTAAAACGGCGAAAATTACCTGTCTCGAAATGGACGTCGCCATCGTGTTTGTCACGTGATTATCCCCTCTGAAACAGGCTTAAGCGATCGATTTGCTGTCATGTTCTAGAAAATGTTCTATTAAAATTTCTTATTTTAAAATGTATATCAACATGTTCTTATTCGTGAACCTTGACCCAAATAAATATCAATGTTATTGTGGCATAGAGCTTTCTTACTATGACCAAACAGGAATGCCATTGATGTAAAACATCAATTTCAATTTATATCCATTTATATTGCTACATAACTAAAACAATATATAAGCGTGATTGTATCTGCGAACACATCGTTTAAGCACATTAGTTAATCACTTTTGTAATTCTTTCATTTATACTTTGCAAGATAATTGACATAAATATTCATCATGCCATGTAAATAATAGGATATAAGTAAGAAAAAGTTTGTGTTTCTGCATTGAAGCATGAATTTAAACAGGAAAGAAACTATTAAAATTAAGCCGTTAGGCTTAGGTGATTGGAACCGCTCTAATATGGTATGAAATTACTGAGGGTGTATATCCCATACACCATCAGTTACTAACAGTGTAACTTATAGTACATACCAATTCGAATCAAAGCTTACTTTGCCTTCAGAAAATTCTAAAATTAGTATTTCGATTGAATGCAAAATGAAAACATCTGACACACTGTAAAAATTAAGGTCTAGAAGAGAAAACTTTTTTGAATGATGGCCTAATATTTAAACGTATTGTCTTTGAATAAAAAACTAGAAATCAAAACGGAACTTTATGTCGAAAAGCGATACTCTTAATAAAGCCAATTACTACAATCTAACCAAGAAGCAAGCAGTATACGTTGATATAAAACTTATTGTTCATTAGCTGTTCTTTCTATAATACAATTGTTTGGTTGTTATTGTAATGCTGATATATATGAACACAAATTAATGAAATGAAATCCTATCCAGTCTTTCTTCATGACAGATCTTATATTGTTTCTTTAATTAGAAGATAAAGTTCTGATAAGCTAATGTAAGTCATTTGCCAATAAAATGCTTAGTTTGTAAATGAACCATTATTTTCAAAAATAAACAATTTTCATGCTGTTTTAACAAGTTGAAAAAGACTAATAAGCGCTGTTTCTCGCAGTTGAATATGTTCTTTTAAATTCACAATTTCTCAAAAGAGCTAAAAACATTATTGCAAATTATACGGGTTCCGGTAGGTATACTTATATAAGTGTCAACTGAATAAATGCATCCCAAGCATAACAGGGGCCAAGAAATATACAACGTATGAATATAAAAAACTATTTTAAAAAATAGTTTAGAATCCTTTGACAATTAATGAGAATTGTTAAATAACGTTGCCTCACAAACTTATATTTTAATTTGCGAATTGTTGTAGTTTTCAAACAAGCTTTTACATAGAGAATAATAGGTTAGTGTTGATTATAGACTGTAGTGTAACCAAGGTCAGTGTATTACTCCGCGTTCCAAAAATAATCATTTTTTTTTAATCAGAATATCGTTCTGAAACAAAGTGTCGAGCGTTATTTATTACACTTTTAATCATATTGAATTGCAAATCTTTAAGTTTTATGATATCAATATGGCATTAAGTTGTTATATACAAGGAACTACATTTGTTTACAACGTAGCCTAACACCACACACAATTCACTTTCGATATCAAACTATCGAGTCGATCACGAGGTGCACAATATTTCCTTCTTTGTTATAATATGTGGTTATTTCGTGACAAAATAACAAAGATTACTTGGATTTAAGCTAATTATATACATTAACATTTTGAATGTTGAAAGTGGCACCAAAGAATTGTGAGGCAAAGTTGTTCGAACTAGAGAAAGACATTTGCAAGTGAAGTGACTGGGTGGGGCGAACATCAAGATCAACTTGTTCGACGGTAGACATCGGTTGTCTAGGCTGCATTTCGGCCATAGTTTCAGTGCGTGAAGGTGAACAAGAGGAATCTGTTGGATTGTTACATTTACTGGACTGAGCAAGAATGAACACTTTTGCTGCTGTTCAACAGATATGTTGGAATAATTGGTTATGGACTGGACATTTTTGTGCCCTGTTATGGCCATGGTTTCAGTGGGTGGAATGTTTGCATTTCGAAGTTTTTGGACCAGGAATTTGCGAACTGAGTGGTTCGTTATTCTCTTGTGCTTGAGAAAGCCGGCGTCTTTTGCCATAGCCTTCAGCATCTGACCTAACTTGTTGACACCCAATTGTTGACGCAAGAATCACCGGGATGCAGTGTCATTTGTGCGTATTGCCAGGTAGAAAAGATGCTTTAAAGAAAAATCAGATGGACGCATATCCGAGTACATCTTGTAAATGAACACAGGATTTCTTGGTCCAGACGATTGTTTTCTACGGTCAAAGGGGAGCAACTCGAACTGACTTCTTCAAAGGGGAGCAACAACAACAGAACCTATTTGCATAGTGTTAAATTTACCTAATACTAGGTTTTAATGACAATAAATGACAAAAAACTCGTTTTTTTGCTACTTTCCTTTGTTTTAAGGTCATTAAGATTGACAAACATTTGAGATTGTTTTTATTATTGATGCACTTGGCAAATACAGGTGACGAGGTGCGTGGGAAAAAGTAGTCCCGGTTCGGCAGTTGATGACGTCATTTCGTGCCATTGATTATAGCCTTGCCGTTGATTATAGATGAAATTTAATCAACGGGGCTTTAATCAACCGATTTCGCTGTAAAAGTGGGATAAAAATTATAGCGTACCGTCATTTAACAAATAAATGTAGGCCATGCGTGCCATAAAGTATGATTATATGCACCTATTATTGTGTCTATGCATTTTGTATCTGTTATTACAATATATTCTTTCTTGTCTTTAAACACTGGAAAATGTTTTTTTATTTATGTAACGCTATGACTTTTTCATGTGTTATTACAATGTGTACTTATTTTTTGTCTTTACACACAGGGAATGTCTTATTTTCTGTTTCCTTTTTTTCCCAACACAAATCACATGCGTTTTTATTGTACTAAATAAAAAAGTGCGTACTTAAAAAAGTTATGTAATCTCCAACAGAGATATGCTTTTGCCTGTAACTTATTTTAGAAAAAGTAATATTTCTAGCCTTACTGGCAAATTACATACAATAAAACTTACATGCATATGCTTTCAAAAAAATATTTATATAACATTACATTTTTCTATCTTTGATTGCATTACATTATTGTGTTACTTTGCATACTATATATGTATTTGTTTGCAATATTTAAATAAATTGTGTTGAAAAAAAAAGAAATCCAGAATTCAGACAATACTATCTGAGCGTATACCTTTGACCGGATTAGTATTATAAAACAGACTAATGACCATAAAGTTAAAACAATATATTTTCTCTTTTGAAACTGACATGATCAAACATTATGAGATCATTTTGTGGCAAGTCATATTTAAAAGTATGTTAATGCTAAAGTTTTAATCCTTATTTTAAATAAACAATAAAAAACAAATGCTCGAACGCTGACCGATACATAAATTGTATCGGCTTGTCAAATAACCCATCTAAAGCATTGACCCCATGTTCACGTTTATGTGATACTATGATAGCTTCCATAATAATAACAAAGTGACATGAACAGTTCATAAAAATGCGTGTCACATAAAAAATGAATAGCAGCTTAAATGTCACACTGAGAAGTAACCTCTCTTTTGAAGAGAATAATGTGACCTATTTAACGTCATAGAATATAAATTATGCGAATATGGCAAGATATCTTTTGCGATAGTGTGCTTTATCATGATGAAGAGTGAATAACATTAACTTAGTCATTCCATTCGATACACTGTTATGATGGAAATTTAAGTACAATCAACAGTGAATAACAATGAAGTTACGGCAATGAAATGCTGAATAAATGGCGACTCGTGTTACCAACGTCTCGATACAATAAACAAATTATTACACTAATGTATTTATCTACAAAGTAATGTAGTAATGAAAGATGTTTTTAGAGCCGGGTGTGCTTAAAAGTTCATAGAACGAAATTGCAGACACCAGCACGTGTATGGCTGTATCAATGTCACTGATAAATAGCGTGACATATCATAGTATTAAACAACAACTTTCCTTTTGTTAGAGAAGACTGTAAGGGGACTGATAACGTTGGGTGAAGATTAAGTATTTAATACGAATAAGTTTATGTTATTTGTTAGTATCAATAATCGTACAATACAAAATTGCATTATAGCGCCTAGAAGTGGTCCAAGGTACAGTTATTGAGAATGCTAGGTCTACAAATTATTAAACTAATGTAAATCACCATCGCTGTGGGCCAACAAAGTATCACATGAGGCGTTTCGAATCGAAGTCACGATGCTGTTACACATCGATTTGAGTGCAATCAGTACCACTGAAATCCACCTGTCAGTATATATATATATGGGCCGTTCCACGACAAAACCTGCATTAATGACAAAAAATTCAATTTTTGTTTTTTTCAGTTTCATATTGTACGTTAATCGACGAATCCATATATGTATTAATTTGGTTTTACCGATGTGAAATGTGATGTGTGTAGAATATAATTTCGTCGTCTTCTATTATCATATCGCTCGTGGTTTACTCTTTTTAATTCATTTTTGTAATAATGCAATACATTTTCATAACTTAAAGCGAGATTATACGATTTTTTATATATGTTAAATTGTAATATATTGATAAAATATGTTACAATAATACAAAAAGACAAGAAAAATTATACATCGAAGACGAATTTCATAAAATGCAGTAAATACAAATTAGCGCCCCGAGTCGATTGTGACGAAGATATTTCGTACATATTTTCCTACAATAACCGAAGCATTCGTCTTTTTAGTTAGTGTTCGTGTGTCGTATGAATAGATATCGTTGCAGGAATATCAAAAAATGAACCGTTAAACTAAATTTAGATTCACATCGTACATGCATGATTTACATGCTGGCGAATTCGACTGTACAGACATTTTCGATTTCAGAATTAAATATCTGGCTTATTTCGCATTTTTCGACACATGTTCTTCTTAACTTTTGATATAATTTATATTAAAATATATGTTTAATAAGTGTTTTACACATTTGATATAAATTAATAAATATTTGACAAAATCGTATAATCTCGCTTTAAGCTGTCATGATACTGACAACATGTCTGTTTCATGCTGAGCAACTCGTGTCCGCTTTGTTGATTGTACGTGCGCTTGTATAACATTCCTGTCTCGCATGACAAATGTGTATGCTGTCAATCGAAGTTTACTTACATTATATGTGTTACGATGATGAGAGTCGTGTCCTGATAAAACTAGGCATAATGCATGTGAGTAAAGTGTCGTCCCAGATTAGCCTGTGCAGTCCGCACAGGCTAATCAGGGACGACACTTTCCGCCTTAATTGGATTTTTGTTAAGAAGAGACTTCATTTAAGCGAAAAATGTCATAAAAGCGGAAAGTGCCGTCCTTGATTAATGCGCTAGGAATCTTATATATTTTTGCATTCGATTTTTTGCGTGCACGTTTTTCATTATGATTAATAAGATTAATAATGGCGGCATCGAGTAAACAATCCTAGTGATAACGATGTTCGCTTACGGAGCTTGATGTCGAAAATTCAAGCCATGTTCTGACATGACAGGATTCCTACCAAGCTGCACTTAGTGGAATCGAGGGGTTCACATGGCCTTTCTGTCAACTGTCCGGTATAAGATAGAAATCGTCAGAAATTATTTTCATTAGCCAATGTGCCTTATTTCTCAAAACTGTCTTGCATTCGACTGCATCCTTGCCGTGGATTTGTTAATTTCCTTTCCACGCATCACTCTATATCTAGTTATAACTAAAAAACAAATGCTTGGCAACGACACAATTCTTTAATCACAATACACACAGTTTTTCTTCGTGAAAACGACAAATTCAAACACACCTGCCAAATCTGTGTCGCAGTTGTTTAGACATCGATGAAACAATAACTTATGGTGATAATTATTTTTCTTAAAAAACTAACAATCTTATTATCGATCTTGCTTGATTAGAGGGACAAATGCATTAGGGGAACTAATGACGTGTATTAAGCATATGTGACCCAGTTGTAAGGGGAAAAAATGTGCTCCCGAGTTCGAATCACCAAGACTGCATCCCCTCTCAAACTAGCAAACATACATTCGAAGCAAGCATGCAGTGTTTACCTCCCCTATCTGCACCAGCAATCATATAATGCATAGCAAACGTTTTCTATGCATCAACTTTTACACAATTTATATATTTTTCTACATAAGTATGGAAACATTAATATTCATATATATAAAATATATTTTGCAACCACGTATGTAATAATGTTAGTCTGTGTTCAAGTTTTCATTCGGTAAATACCAATCTGCACACAGAGTTGTCGTTCCTTGCTCTCACACACAATTTCTGCCATCACAAGAAAATCCTACAATTTGGTAGGATTATATTTCTTTTGTTTAAGTATTATATTATTAAAAGTATTATAATTTTCTTTCATAGTTTGAAAAAGTGTATAAGTTTAGTTTCATTAAAAAAATACCTTAAAGGGGCCTTTTCACAGATTTTGGCATGTATTGAAGTGTGTCATGAAATGCTTTATATCGATAAATTTAAACATTTGACCTAAAAATCTCCAGTAAAAAAAAACAGAATACAACTAAAAAAGAAAAAAAAAGTAACTCTCAACTGGACTCGAACCACTGACCCCTAGAGTCCTGGATGTAAAAGTTTCCCGCTTAGACCACTCGACCATCCGTGCTTATACTATGAGAGCTTGTATTTTTTACTTTATATAAGCAATCCTCGTAGCTTCACAAAATATAACGACAACAACAAAACTTTCCAAATTATTCAATCGTTTCGCTTTGCAACGCTTTATAATTTTCAGGTTTCCAAATCGTCAAAAGATGCATATAATGGATATTTTAGAGCATGGTAAATGTTTAGTATTACTGTTTCCTCACAAATATCATAACTAAAACGAAAATTTGCGAATCTAAAACAACTTTTTTGATTTTGTCAATTCACCAAAACGTGAAAATGCCCCTTTAATTAAAACAATTCAAATAGAAACGGTAAAATTATTGTACCACGTGGCTAGGCTATCGTGGTTTGTTATGAAGGCAGGGATTTTATCCAGCTTTTCTTCACACCGGGTATGCGAATACTTTGATAACAGATGGCACTTCGATAACAGAGAACAACAAAAGCAACGCGCGAGCGGCGAGTTCTTCAGATTGTTTGCATTTATGTTCTGTTCATTTTGTTTTCAGACACGAAACATTGTTTTGTCGATCAATGGTATAGTACTTAAAATTGCGAAGAAAGAAATTCGTGGAAAAACGGCGGATTTTATACAAAAATTGATACAGTACGTATTTCAACAAAATAAAAATACTTAGAAATAAATCAAGAACGTGTCAACTATTCCAAATAAAAAATCTATATGTCCATTAATGTTACAACGTGTTACATTTTAATTTACTAACGTATTTGAGGAAATTCAAATGTTTAAAGAGTCGAATGCCAAATTTTCTTTTACCGATTATTTCAATAACAATGGCAATTCTATTTCAGATTACTCGAAACTTTTTACCAGATATAAAACACTCTATTTAGTAAATCAGAAATGCGGAATTCTCTGTGGAATACTGTTATAGTAAGCAGGCGATAAATATAAATGTATGTACTGGCGTAAATTAAAAACGAATTACCGAAATATTTTTATCCTCTTGGAATATGATTCTGATTTTGTATAAATGTGAAAGATAAATGTGAAAATAATTCAATATGTCTGATGAGTACAGTCTATATGACTATACATTTTCCAGTTTTCGAGTCATCCAACAGATGGATTTTCGCGCAGTACACGAGCTTAAGCAATTTTAAATTCCATTCTTTGTAGCAAAGCGTCTGATCTAAAGCAAGTATAATTATGTCCTAATGAAGTTACTAAGGCCATTGACTTATAATATAATATATAGCATGTCATGAAACATCACTCTGCTAAAACTGCAACTTAGAAATAAATATCAGCAGGGATGCAGGTCCGAAATTCTAGTGGATTTTTTTTGGTTCAATGTCAGTAAGTAAAAAAATAGCAATAATGGAACAGGCGGTCGATTGAATCACACGATAGTGTTGTCAAAGTTGTGCATACCCGTCTTTGTTATTAATATAAACATAACACATTCTGCATATGAACAACTTGGATATACATGACATAATTATATATTACAGGATGAGCGAATCGGAGTTAATGAATGATACCTTTTATTCGTTTCTTTCCACAAATGACGCATACAAGATTTAATAACATATCTAAATTTTCCATGTTTTGAAGTTTGTCATTAACTGCTTTATATTGATAAACATCAGATCTTAAAAACTCCAGTAAAAAAAATATAGAAAGAAAAAAAGTAACCCTAGACTAGGCTCGAACCACTGACCCCTGAAGCAAAAATCTATCGCTTAGACCACTCGGCCATCCGTGCTTATACAATGACTGATTTATTGTTTACTTTATATAAGCAATCCTCGTAGTATTACAAAATATAACGACACCAACAGATATCTCGAAATTATTCAATCGTTTCGCGTTGCAACGCTTTATAATTTTGTCGCATAGTTCGTCGTGACACAAAAAACATAAACAGAGTCCAATTCTGATTTCTTTACGTTTTATTTCTGCTTATTAACACAACACAACGTTTCCAAAATGTTTGTCAAATACAAGATACATGCGAAGCCCGCAACGGGCCCCGCCCGCGACAGCAAGCAATATTACGTCTGCTTTCTTCGACTTTCCAAGCAAGACCGCTTTATCAATATAGATATAAACAAGGAAAGCTTTGATAATTGTTTCGTTTTCAATTCTGATTGGCCGTGTAAAGTCACGCGTCTACGTGTACAATTCTGATTAAGTCACGTGTCTGCAACATAACTATGACGTATGCAACGGACACATAACGAATACATACGGAAATGACCGAAGATTGACACATAAGGTAAGCAAATATCCGTGGCCGGATTTGATAACCCGAGGCTATAGAAATGTTGATCCAGGTGGCCGCCTATCCAAGAATGTATGAAACCTGGTACAAATTTCGATTATTATATCAACTCAATAATGCCCCAAATGTGCGTTTTGTGTGCGTTATGTTACAATTTTAAGGGTTTTTTAATCGTCAAAAGATGCATATAATGGATATTTTAGAGCATGGTAACTGTTCAGTATTTCTATTTCCTAACAAATATTACAACTAAAACGAAAATTTGCGAATCTGAAACAATTTTTAGCATAGGTGCTTGCACCTATGCTTATGGTATATACCACATTTCAAAAATCCACATACATCGGTTGTCCATTATGAAGCCTTACCTGATCAAAAATCAGACGAAATATCTATTTAATTTAGCATATGGTAATTCTTACAATTTTTTGGGGGGAAACGTTTTTCTAACGTTTTCTTCCAAGAATATTGCTGACACCATTTTAAGTGAATTTTTCTAAGACCGTTTTATGTCAAAAAATCTTCTTATAACCTAAAACAAATTTCGTTCGTAAAACAATTCTGTTCTTGTTGATAGTGACCTCACACCTAATTTATATGGGATCCCAATTTCTATTTCCTTCGTTTACTGTTCTGTGAGAGGTCAAATGTTTACATAACTGAATTAATAAGGCCCTGGTTAAAGTATATGTAACATTTCATCGGTTAATTATAAATAGAAATTAAAACATATTCTCAGCAGGAAGTGGGGCATAAAGCACTTTTATTCTTTGAAAATGTGTAAAAAATGGCGGAGTACGATGAATGTTTTCTGATTTATGACATGGATTCTGACGTGCCTTTCTATGGATTTGATGAAGTAGAGTTTAAAAGTAATAGAGATGTGTTAATTGAAGTTAAAATGATTTACTTTGAGCCAGAAATTTACGTTACGAGTAGAGTTAACGGTTTAAATGTGGCATCGGATTTAATGGATTCGCGCGAATTCTGGACGAGTGCTGTGTCTGTAAAATATTAAATGGAAAGCTGTAAATGTATCAAGTCGGAAAAGAAAACGGATGGTTGCATAATGGTATGCGTGAAATAATGTAATTCTACGTATTTTTTTTCATAGTTATGTCATTTTGTAACCATTCACATTCTTCACTATTTGGAATTCCCGTTTCTAAAAATAGAGCATTTTGTTAACAAGGGGGGCGACTCGTGATGTCAGCAATCGTTAAGGCTACAATATACTAAATAATCGAGTCATGAAGGGCTGTACTTTCTAAACAAATCATCATATTTTCCTCGAAGGTATGTTATACACTTTGTTCTGGTTTTATCGTTTGGAGATATTGATAGGGTAAGCATAGGTGTTCACTACTTAATCCCTGAAATAGGATAAAGTTGGAGATTAAAGTAAAAAATTGCACTGCAAAAGGTTACAATCCACTAGAAAACGGCCGAAAAAGGCGCAAAAACAGTCGATTTTGATTTGAGTCGAATTTGTTTTTGGTTTGAACATGACAAATCTTTTTTATTGCTTAAATCGATTCAGCTAAGAATGCCCGTCAAGAAAAGGTATGGTTATGGGGGTCTCTATGTGCAAAATGTTGTATTTATTTTCGCTCAAAGTTGTCGCTTTTACATCGAAACATATAAGGAAACTATTTAGTATATTTTGACCTAAACATTTACTTCAGCAGCAACTTCCCTGTATCTTGCAACTATGCTTTCAGCGCCATCGGCGCTCTCGTTTTAAATGGCGTCAATTTACAAAACGTGAAAAGGCCCCTTTAATAACTTTTTGTTTTGATGTTTCACTTAGTCGGCTCAATATGATTTTACTGAGATAAGGTTTAAATGTAATTAAACATGATTGTTTGTATTGTGTCTGCTTTTTTCATGTGTTTTTTATTTTTAAAACAATATGTGACAATCATGAAGACACATGAATACCGCATAATTAACTCTCAATCGGTTTTCTCATCAGTGTTAAGCAGTATATACTTGTTACTCTACTTTATTCATTAATGCGCAGTTTTTATGCAAGTAGCGACAGTTTTGCTTCGGCATCTTATTCACCAAGTATAGTGTTACTTTACAAAGTATTTTACGAAGAACAAATGTTTATTTGCCGCTTTAGGATCCATTTGCTCTCGTTATCTAGAGGCCTGCTATGATTAAAATTAAACACAATCGTGTTAATCCGCATGATCCGTTGTATTTTCATCCCTCTGAATCTCAAGTTACCACCAAAAAAGTTCATTATGTAGACAATTATTTCCGGTTGTCACTTGAAATATATTACTTCAGAAATAAGCATTTGAATCTTATTTAAAAATAGCTCTTATAATATTAATTGCATAAATATATAGTAATGAGAGTTTTGAAAACAAACAACGCCATTGGTTATATTTCACATGTGTATGTAATTACGTTATGCATTGATTCCCAATGTGTCGCGCTTGACAATTCAAATTGATTCGTTCTTCAAAATGTTTGGTAAGAATAGCCATAATATACATAAATGCATTTCAAGTAGAAGATGAAACGCGGTTATCAGAGTGCCCAATTTGTTGAAAGTCTCTGTTATCCGAAGTGTCCTATATCAGGAATCAAAGTATCCGCAATTTCATGGATACCACCTATTAAAAAATGCTCTATCTTCGTTAATATTTCATTGAATACTATCAAAATTTGAGTATTTGAAGCACATTGATTACTCCAAATGCTGGAATAGAAACAGTTTCTTGCAATATTTCTAAGTAGTTTTATTGTGTTGAAATGTTTACTGTTCACCCCGTTTATGCTGTTTTTCTATTTTACGGGCACAAATCTACCATTTTACCGTGATTTTTTTTCTTCCCAATACAACCGGATACATCATTAATCAACTCGACCATGTGCCTTGTCCCAAAAACTAATCTTTAGGACATAACTTTTGAAAAACTGAGGAACTAGCGCGTGGCTTTCGTTGTTCTCTGTTATCGAAGTGCCATCTGTTATCGAAGTATCCGCATTACCAGCGTGTTCTTGTTCCATTCAAATCTCTGCGCGAAGGTTGGGTAAATACGCCTGATGTGTGTTTTATTTGCAGATGCCACTCTTTAAAGGAATCGGTCTGGTTATAAAATCTACACTGTAAAACGCTTAACTCAATCATTTACCTTTGTGATATAAATAATTAGGTTAGCCGACTTCAGCGACACGCGGATGTATTTCGATCTACATATGAAACAAGGCAGCAATATATATTAAACATGTTGTTTGTTTTTAGTTGGTCGCGTTAGCGGCCAGCTAAATTTACAGAGCATATTTTGCAAACCAGTATGTGCTTAGAAGCCTTAAGTACGGTAAGAACCGCAAATCACTCTGCTAGGGACGATTACCGCTGCCTGTCTGCAGCAGACGACAAATGATTCTGCTCTAGCAGTTAGAGTATATACCCTCTAGCAGTGAGTGTATATACCAGCTTGTAAGACGACATTGGCCAGTCTAGTGTTTATCATTGAAATCTTTACATATTGGCTGCTTTCAGGGAAAACGGGGCTTAATGCACGTCAAATAAGATAAGCCTGTGCACATTGATTAGCCTGTGCAATGCGCCCAAGCTAATCAAGGACAACAGCGAACAACTTCGGTGCCTTCAGCGCGTTGATTACATAAGTTCACGAGATTTATAAGCGAATCCCGGATATAAACAGTTTAAAGCAATAAAAGTTCACTTGATACAATACTTTTTTAGCATAGTTTCACAACATTGATGAACAAATTACGGGTATTGAAAGATTTAAGTATAAACAATTAGCGGTTTGCAACCTTGAAATAGTGTCAGTCGTACAGCTTTACTGGGTTTGCATAAATGAATTAAATTTCATTGTGTATGTATATACTCTTTGTATTGCCGATAAACTTTTTTTCCTGTTTTGTTGACGGCCTGGTAAATATGTTTTTAATACCGAATGCTTAAAAATGATACATTCAAAAAAGCAACATAATGTTTTATTTTTTAACAACAAAAATAACGTACTTTGCAATACCGTATAAAACGTTGATGAACAACAAACTGGAATAAAAGTACAGAGTAAATGATACCTCAACATAGACAAAATCTCAGGTTATATTTTTGTTAAGTTGTTTATACTGTTTGAATTTCATTCATGTAAAATCTAGGTCATATATATATTGTAGTTTATACGGGTTTATGTAGTGTCTGAGATAAGACTTTGATAACAGCTTATAAATTTAGTCGTTTTCTGAGAAAACTGGGCATAATGCATGTGCGTTAAGTGTCGTCCCAGATTAGCCTGTGCAGTCCGCACAGGTTAATCAGGGACGACACTTTCCGCCTCAATTGGATTTTTGATAAGAAGAGACTTCATTTAAACGAAAAATGTCATAAACGCGGAAAGTGTCGTCCTTGATTAGCCTGTGCTAATCTGTGCTAATCTGTGACGACAGTTTACGCACAAGCATTATGCCCAGTTTTCTCAGAATGCGACTCAATTAACTGTTCCAAAATAATAATGAATGTTTGCAAAAACAGGGTATGAGCATGTTTGCATTGCATTAAATTTATTATCTCCACAAACATGTATGAATAAATGCACAAAAGGTCGTCTTGGAATGGCAATATGAAAACTATTATAACATTTAAAATAAAATGCAAAATAAAATGACTATGACGAATATAATGCCGGATATTTCTGCCATATAGGTAGTAAAAGGTACTTTTTATTCTATTCAATATCAACGTTGTTTTGTATTCGATGATATGTAAGATCCATTTATCTGTTAACATATTATTAAATTATAATGTATATGTATGTTGATAGTACACATATTTACAAGATTTATATTAATATCCTTACTTTACACTATGTGTAGACTAATCGAATTGTTCTATCAAAAATTGTGTGGAGTTTTTTACTATTTAATACCACAGTTTTGTAATTGTAATAAGTATATAAGTTACAACTTCTTCGACAGTCCAAATCGATAGCTCATTTCTTCTATTTTTTTTCGAATGTGATTATGCACGTGTGCTTGTTTAATAAGTGTTTTTACATAGATTTTGTCTGCCTTTGCGTTAGCAGTAAACGGAAAATGCCAATCAATTCAATAGTATGTTAACAATATTACTGCTCTATTATATATCAACACATTAACGTGTAAACTAACACCATATGTTCTAAGGTCTATAGAAGAATGACCTCGACTAGCACATACGTATGGACGAGTTTCATAAAATATATCGATACAAAAAACGTATATGCGAGGTTATCATAACTTTACCGCAAAGTCAATCAAAGCACCTGAAACCTGATACGTGTGGCCCCCTTTTTAGTACATTAGCCATTTAATTGGAATATTGCTAACTGTAAACTTTCAAGTAATTTGTCGTCAATTGGTATTTGTAATTGCCTCTTAATTGAGACACGCTTAATTACACAATTCGAGTAGTTTTACTTAAAGGGGCCTTTTCACAGATTTTGGCAGTTTTTAACTTATTCATTAAATGCTTTATATCGATAAATGTAAACATTGGATCGTAAAAGCTCCAGTTAAAAATCAAGAATAAAATTAAAAAAAGGAAAAGAACATTGCCCGGACCAGGTTTCGAACCAGTGACCCCTGGAGTCCTGCCAGAGTCGTGAAGTAAAAACGCCTTAGCCTACTGAGCTATTCCGCCGAGTACATATACATGAAGTATTTTATACCTTATATAAGCAATCTTCGTAGTTTCACAAAATTTAACGACAAAAACAGAACTCTCCAAATTATTCAATCGTTTCGCGTTGCAACGCTTTATAATTTTTAGGTTTTAAAATCGTCAAAAGATGCATATAATGGCTATATTAGACCATGGTAAATGTTCAGTATTACTGTTTCCTCACAAATATCATAACTAAAACGAAAATTTGCGAATCTGAAACAACTTTTTTCAATTTTGTCAATTTACCAAAGCGTGAAAAGATCCCTTTAAAGGGTCGCATGTGTATCACGTTTATTTTGCTAATTGAGGATATCCACGTGATGTGTGAATTGGACAACGACTCGTGTCTTTAATTGACACATGTGCATGTGTATATAAACCTTGGTTTTGTGTACACCGAATTAAAATATTACAAAGATCAAATACACAGTATTGAAAACCGCAAGGAATTGGTATTCAAACGTGTGATAGATCTTGAAACTGATATATTTTCACTGAGTCCTTTCACCTAGAAATAACTTCTAAGACTTTTGTATTAGCTTATAGAACTTTACGGGAAACACAGGCTTTGACGATGGTTGCGGTAAAGCAAGAAAGAGAAGGGGACAAAACTTACTTAAGAAAGGTTGGATTCAGCTGTTTGATATATGTTTAAGACACAATTTTCTATGTATAATTAAGTGTTGCTTATGTGTTATATTCACTGCGAATTTAAATGCCGGCAGACAACTGTAATACTAAGATTTTGACATCATCTGGTAGCTAAGCAATTAAAATGAAATTATTATTTGCACTAAGAATTAGGAATTCTATTGTCAATTCTTAATTTAATTGAACAAAATGGAATTTTGTTCTTGATGTTAAGAAGTAATAACGAATAGCATGTGAAAATGAGCAAACATGTACTCTTTTGATATCGACTGGGTCGAAATTCCACTATATACGTAAATCATTTTTTTTATTAATATAGTGCTTTTCGTTACAGCGATAAAATTAATACGAATATTAAATTACGATTGTCTGTTGTTTTTTTTAATATTATTATTTAAATTGCAAAACAAGCTACTGATTTGCAAGCAATAAGTTGTGGGTTGTTTCACCTAATGCGGGTTGCGTAGAAATTATGAAGATATAAACTATATGTGATTAAGTGCGGTATGCGTTACACAATACGTGTTACGGAAGACAACTTATATCGCATTTGCGCTTATACGTATGAAAAGTTGTCGCCCTACCTAGTAATGTCCAATACACGGAGTAATCACGTCGGACCAAATATTTACTTTTTATCGTATATTTTTTGAAAACCTTTTCATTAAAATAAGAATTGCATTACAGTGAGAGAGAAAAAAACACAGATATATCAATAAACATTTATGTATAAATCTTTGATATAACCAAAACATCGCATGGGTATTTTCTGTGTTTCATTACTAAATATATAGCATAAAATAAAATTATCACCGGTTATAAAACACAATTTTCTTGACCTCGCAGGTCCGGAAGCCGCTAGTGGAGAAGCAGCGACGGGAGCGGATGAACCACAGCATCGACAAACTCAGGGTTCTCATAGCGGACACTATCACGCAGCAGGTAGCCTTAGTAACCAATGCAGCATCAGTCAAATCATTGTAGACGCAAGTTGCACAATTCATTAAAATGTTAGACATCGAGTGCAAAATATGTGGTACGCGTTTGTAGACCGACGATTAGATTTGATTCTTAAAAAGTCTGTACTCAAACATTTTAGAGCTCTGTCATCTAAATGATATTCTAAGGAGTAATTAAGAAAGCTGTTCAAACGACTTGTTACTTGTTTACATCAAAGCGCAATTGACAATTAAAAGTACATAGTGTTGTTGCGTAGTCAGATATTCGTTATAAATAATCGATGAATATTTGATTTAAAAGTATTTAAGAAAATAATTTAAGTCCTTAATAAACCAAATGCTACCAGTTGACAACATCAATTTGATAAACATGATCAATTATTTAAACTTTTAGGTTGCCCCTATGACTCGCGTAGACAAGGCCGATATTCTGGACCTCACAGTGTTACATCTGAAACAACTACACCAGTTTTCAGTAACCATATCAACCGAAGCTTCCGCTTCCGCATACAGCACCGGGTTCAAGGACTGTCTCAGAGAGGCCATGACCTTCCTCGGCGCTCAGATGGTCACAGATTCGTACACGATCAAAGCTCTCAGTGACCACATACACGTAACAGGTGCTCATTCCGTACCGAACTGCAGTGAACGTTATCAAACCATTGCACAGCGACACATGTCTACTCCGGCAAGAATGTGTGACGTCAGTAACAGTATGACCTCATCGCTCCACACTCCAAACGTTTCTCCCGTTGCAAACTACGCCCGCGTACCAGAAGGATATCAGAATTGCAGAGCTTACCGTGAATGCAAAGTCAACCGGACGCATACTAGAACCAACATCTGTAGTCATGATAGCAGTATGGACTCTGGTTATTCCAGTGAAAACAACTCTACGACAATGAGCGGCAATGTAAATGTGCCCCACTCGGATGGAGTTGTCTCCATTGGTCGAGGTCGAGATGACGAAATTGGTCACGTGATTAAAGATATTTTATGGAGACCCTTTTAACATGTCTATGTGCGTTACATATTGTGTGTTATTGTTTTCGATTGTTATTTTTTATATGTAATTTATATGCACATATAAATACAAATGTGAAAAACAACATGTGTGTTTCGTTTTATACAACAACAGTTACTAAACACACTCTTTTTGTATGGGTTGTGGAATGCAAAGCAGTTTAAAGTAAATATTGACATGTAAGCACATTGTCAGTTTTCACTTTGTCGCAGATTTAAAAAAATGAATTGTATAGTAAAGATCACTATGAATAATCGCGGAAACACTAGCAGATTCCAAACCAAAAGATACGAGAATAGGGGCATAACGATTGACGGGACAACGTGATATGTTTCATTGAAGAAAGCATATAGTGTAGTAGGAACGGAGGTCCACCATGCATGATTGGAAGGTATTTTTTTAAATATGGTGATGATGTTCTACATTGCCTCGGGTAAAAGAAAAATTTGGTTCCCAAGAAAAAAAATGTTCCCATGGGGTCTAAATCCAAGATGGCCGCCAAGATGGCCGACCAAAAACCTTGAAAATACCGTTATTTCGCAAATGACACTAACAACATTTATTTTCCTAGATTTTGGTAAGCTTTTTAATTTAAGCACTTCATAACATATTATTCTTATTAAACAAATACATTTTTTGGTGAAATATTATACATTTTATGAAAATAATGACTATATTTATGAAAAAAGCTACCAAAAATCATGTTTTTTTCGCTTATGATATGTTTCAATTTGTACCTGAAAAGCAGTTTAAATACAATTATCATCCTAACTACATTTATGTACACCTATGGGACTAAGGAATATAATAATATAACATTTCATGTGAATATTATCAATAATTATTATATATAAGACAATAAAAGTGGGTGGGGTAAATAACAAATTTGAAGTAAAAATTCCTAATGTGCGTGTTAATATATTTTAATACGTACTAGCTTTTTTAACTTGTTATGTTTATGTATAAAGATTGTTTCTGACACTTACAAGTGCATTCACAATGTTTTTTAATATTAAATGCATTTCCCTAACTGAAAATAGTTTTTTTTACCGTTAAAAAACACGAAAACATATCATTTATATACAAAAGTAATAATCTCACAGTAAGCAAATAACAGATAATGTGGTAATATTTCACTTCAATGGTAAGAAGCCAACAAATACAAATTAAAAATACTTGGGGGGGGGTAGATGAGGGAGATCTTGATTTTCTCGAACAGGAAACGACAATGTCAGATACGGATTAATCCTCATCTGACAGTGTCATTTCCAGTTCGAGGAAGTCAACATCTTCCTCATCTTCTTCTTTCTTATCAAATTCTGTGTTCACATGTCCCAGAATGTCAATTAAACTTGAAGGCAGAATTGGACCCTCACACTAGTGGAGTCTTAAACCCCTCGGCCGCCCTAACACAGTTAATTGACTGTTACTGCCAATGGTCCATAATGGCTCCAATACATTGTCCTTTACAATTCATCCTTGATTATCGTCAAATGGTTCTGGACACTCTATTGTGGAGTTGTTGGCCTTCTTCAATATGGCAAGACGATAGTTTGTCCTGAAGACATGCTGACATAGGTTGTCCTGGCAAGGTGGTAATCGTTATATGAAGATTTTATTTTTTAATTTATTCCAATTAAACTTGTGTGGGAGAAAATCTCATGAATTGTGTTTTCATGCACATACCTGAATGTTTCTAGATATTTTGGATAACTTTGTAACTTTCTGAGTGGTACTATCTTTCCCTTGCCCTTAAATACACTTGTCACATCTTCTCCAGTGAAAACGTGAAGACCTAAGAGGGCTGCGCAATAGTTGACACCTAGAGCTACTGATAGTTCACTGATGTTCAGCACCTATATAAAATAATATATTATACTTGAATAAATGTGTCGGCGATTTGTGTTTTTGTGTTTGCGTGCGTATGTGTTTGTTTGTGTGCGATTATTTGTGCTTGCGTGTATGCATGTGTGTGTGTGTGTTAAGATTATTATCAGTAGTAGTAAAAGTATTATAACGAATAATATGTATATAAGTAAAGTAGTTAACGACTGTCATGATTGAATATATAATATATTAATAGGTCCCTCCCTCCCTCCACCCGACCTACAAGCGATGCGAGATAGACGAGATAGGCGAGCGAGCGAGAGAGAGAAAAAAAGACAAAAAACGAAAAGTAAAGAAAAGAAAGAAAGAAAGAAAGGAAAGCAGAAGCAAGAAAGACAGAAAGAACAGAAAGCAAGATGAAGAAACGAAGCGAGAGAGAGAGAGAGAGAGAGAGAGAGAGAGCGCAGAGCGCTAGCGAGTCTAAGAGAGGCGCACGACACGACAAAAGCAATGCCCTACCAGACATCAATTTCCCCCTGCCAGTATCGAGACACAGAGAGATAGCTACTCCTGATCTCACTCTCTCTCTTCTAGCGCGCTCTCTCTTTCTTTCTCTCTCTCTCAACTCTCTCCCTCTCTCTTAATCTACTCTCCCTCTCTCTCTATCTTCCTCTCTCTCTCTCTCTCTCTCTCTCTCTCTCTCTCTCTCTCTCTCTCTCTCTCTCTCTGTACATATACTGAACAAAATAGTTATGTTTTTAATTGTTCAAACCTTTCTCTGTTTCCCTGTACCAACATCTAGAAAGATTGTCAGCGGCACAGATATTGCATGGTGGAGACTTATAAAAAATATGTCAGAATCAGGAGTTCGCACTATGGCAGACTTGTATCCGAGCTTTGCACCATAGTGCATATACAGGACCACTCTGGTATCTGTTTCCTCTTGATTTGACGCCAAACTGTGTATTTCCTCTGTCTTCACCTGGAATATAATAAAACCTTAAATAGCGTGACATTGTTTTAATGCAAATAGGCTAAAACTTTATAAGCGTGAAACAAACATTATTTTCATATAAAACATATACATTAAATGTATAATTGCACTTTAAAACGTGATAGTGTATACCTCATTGTTAGTTGTTTGCAATTTGTATGCCCTGCCACTAACGACCACTATTGCTGTTCCACACCTCTCAGGTCTGGATGCTGCCGTTTGACTACCCCATACGCGCAGTAAGAGATTATAAAGCTCTTGTTGTCATCATTTGATAAGAATTCTTTAAAATCGACTGGACGACGAGTTGCCGGTCCATCAATGTTAAACTTCCGACAGCAGCCCCTTCGCATTCTCTCTTGTCCTTTTATTGAGTTTGGAAAGTAACAATCGGTGGAAAAGACAAAATCCTTTTTTGAAACCATTATGTCTAATAACTGTAGACATATACCACTAAATGTTGGAGCAAGGTTTGTTAGCTCATGGAATAATGCATTACCATTTTGTATAAATAATGTGGCATTATTTGGAGATGATGAAGGTGCCACATCCTGTAGAATTGCATTCATAAGGGTAGCTTTATTGGTCTTGCACAAAAAACCATCAGGGGTACCAAGGTTATGTGGCACTGGCGTGAGCGGATACCGCATAAGTTCATCCAGATCTAAGGCACGGTTTGAAGACTGAGCCTTGACTAGGAGCATAAAGGCTAGATTACTCTGCTCCTGATACTGGACAACCTAAAACGAAACCAATTCAAACACGGAACTGTTATAATTAAGAGTTATGAAAATGTAATACAGAGAGTTACTTTCAGAAAATAATACAAGCATCTTAGCCACAAACCTGGGCTGTTTTAACAATTGAAATACCACTTGGCTCTAAGTTTTTGCACAAGGTGATATATTATAAAGATGTATTACTTTTCCTTGCGGTGCAGTTAGCTTTACTGTTTTGTTGGCCGCCTCCATTGTTTTCAATCTATTCCTTGGTAGAGGGTCGAAAAACCTGGATGGCGCTGCTCCACTAGTCAGTCGTTCAGATATAAATTTTGCCTTGGCTTCTTTCCCTACTAACTCTGCTCGAAGAACATCGTGATCAGCATCAAGAGGAATTGGAGCGCCTGATGCGAGACTGCACATAAGATACTTTACTTAAGTTTTGTTAAGACTGGTTAGACTACTTTATGATTATTGAAAAACAACAACATGACGGAACCAAAATAGTTTTAAATGTGTTTATATTTATGTCATATATATATATATATATATATATATATATATATATATATATATATATATATATATATATATATATATATATATATATATATATATATATATATATATATATGCCTTATTATCATTAACAATTAAAGTATATGTACCTGTATAAATGCCCCTTGTCTGTAGATATAAACGGATTAGAAAAACTGCGTATTGCTGCCATTCAAAATCAAATGCACTACCATTTGCTTCCGCCACTGTCATGCTTGCGTTAAACATAACGCTATTCTTTATGAATCCCACGCCATTTACGTTTGTGAATTTAATATTTTGGCCAATATTTTCCGTTTGCAACCAAACCTTTAGAGTTCTGTTATTAAAATTCAACATTGGAAAGCCGCGTTTGCTCATTTCAGTTTTGTAGACATCTGTCATTGATTTCAGGGGAACAAGCTCTTTTTTTATAATACTTTTTCTAAAATGATCTCACGTAAACAAGCATATGCATGAGCTTCTACTGAAATTCCTACTAGACTAATATGGCGTGATAAATGCACGTCGTATTTAATGAGCGTTTGAAGGTTAGCATCCTTTATTCATAGTGAACTGTTTTTAATGAATTCACACTTATAATTTAAATAGTATATACACTTACGGCTCTTGTTGGAGTACTAAAGTTATTTTACACATTATAGGTGGAATACTGATTTTATAAACATAAAGCCTATGCGCAGAAATATGACAACTTGTTAACATTTTTCTTTAGAATTTTATCAAACATGAATCGTGTTATTTGGTGTGTTCTACTTAAGATTCTATCGTGGCGCACGTGTTTTTTAAATATGTCAAGTTTGGGGAAAATGATACACAGTTTCTTTGTGTGGTCATTGAAATAAAAACGTGACGTAAAATATTCATTTTGGACTTCAGAATAAAAATAGCACCAAAGAGAATCGCTGATTTAGACAACTATAATTATCCATGTATTTTATACATGTTTATAACATTTTCGAAATCAGGTTTAAATATGCAACTGGAAGAATGGTATATCCTTATCAGGTATTGATATACATCTCAGATAGATAAAATATCCGCAATACTTACTTATATATTGCATTTGATTGAATTCGACTTAAAGTTAAAAGCAAACACGTTATAGCTTTTAGTGTAACCAAAGACCTATCAATATACATTGTATATATTGATAGGCCTTTGGTGTAATACTGTCAACATTTATACATTCAATAAGCACCCTTAATACTTTTCCTCCACGCTAAGACGTTTTGCATGTTGGCCTGGATATTGTTTTGTAGACACACGATTATCCACACATGTGTTCATATTCAGAGTTACTTGCTTAAGAATGTATAAAGACAAGGGAACATAATTCCAGATCATAATTATTGCAGTATTCCATATATGTTGGAGAAAGGGTTTGGGAATAAAATTTACATGAATATAAATACGACCCGTGTATCATTCACCCCGGAGATTGTTATGTTTTGCATACTAGGGGCAACATATGTTGCAATTTTCTACATGTTTAAAGTAAGGTGTTGTTGAACATCTATTTAAATTATGGAACCATCAACCACGTTGATTAGTATTTGATAAATCTATGGTATATTGTTGAACACAGTTCTATATCAATATTTACCAAAACCGTTCCAATTATCAGAGACGTAGATCTACGTCTCTGCAATTATGAACACTTATTCATTAACTGTATCGTTCTTCTGTGGTCTCCCCCATATTGAAAATCGCTCAAATACCACCGACAAAATATTTAGTTAATGCATACACATCGTTTGTTATTATATGTCACTTAGAATGACAAACTACAGCGGACTTAAGTTCCTATTTGTGGTCATTTTGGTCAGGATTTAACTGTTTTCTTGCTTATGGAATGTAGATCTAGTTAATTGTTGGTCTCAACGGGTTGCAGATGGTTCTTATCAAATCTTTAATGTTTTATATAATATTTTTAATATACCGACATTCCCTTTATTGATAACAACGGTTAAACGTTGCGAAAGAAGTGTTGCATTTGTGCTTTTCAGAACAAATAATTTTTCGTATGTAATCTTGAGCTGGTTGGCTGTTATAAATATCTACAGACATACAACGAAATGTATATTGCCAGCAAGCACTCGTGTGGCTTTTAATGATTCGCAAAGGCTTACAAAAATGCTAAAGGTAATATATCATAATGGTATTTTTAGTTCGCGTACTAGACTGGTATTAATCAATCAGTTATGTTTATCCGCAAAGTATCACGCCTTAGTATGAAGTTTTCACCGCAGTAATGTTTACATTGACACCGGTCGAAATAAACGAATGTGATTTGTCACGAACGCCGACCAACAGAACGATAATAGTTTGTATTTCTTCATTTAAAAATGCATTTTATCAATATTATATATTAGAAATGAAGGGTTACATTTATATGAATGCTCCCAAATTTTAATTCATCAATGACATTTGTATTTCATTTTGTGATCCGATCCCTCAGTCTGAAAATGAAACAAATGAGTAATGTTGAACTGGAAGGGGGAGATTAATTTCGTCACTTAAATTCGTCATACTTATTTTGAATTAGGGGTTTTGGGGAGTTTCGTCACACTTAAATATAGTAGTATACATTACATGAACATTGGATATAATGTGAAAATACTGAGCTCAAGCCGGGGATTAAACCCACGACCTCCAGAGTGGTAGTCCGACACTTTAACTACGTCGCTAAAGAGCTAGCCCAACAGCAAGGCTGTTGGAAGTGACCTTATTTCACTACACTCCTCTCCCTTTTAATGTTTCAAGGCCCAGACACGCCCGCTACAGCATGTCTTGCATCCGCATGGCCCTCCCAGAAACCATTAAACAGCTCAGACCCATTCCCGCATTCACAGTTCTTTTTTGCCTCGTCGCCATTAATGTGAAAATACTGAGCTCAAGCCGGGGATTGAACCCACGACCTCCAGAGTGGTAGTCCGACACTTTAACTACGTCGCTAAAGAGCTAGCCCAACAGCAAGACTGTTGGAAGTGACCTTATTTCACTACGGATATTACCATTGGACTGATGAATGTTAGGTATGGAATATGATAAGTTAATTTGAAAGAAAACACGTTTTTAAAGCACAGAAAATTCTGAATTGAGGTCAAGTGAAATTTGCCAAGGTTCCTTATCATAATATATTATCCTTTCCATTGTGATCAAAATCATGAATAATCAGACTCAGTAATTGTTGTCATGTTATTCAATAAGTTTGCTATCATTCTTCTTTCATAAAAAATCCACTTCAGTCTTGATTTTCCTGCCTTTAAAGTTTATAACATACACCGTGGAGTGAGACAAGCAATTGAAATTCAATTTCAATCAGGGACAATTATGCGTTCTGCCTTAACTGAATTTTCTCAAAGAAGTGGCTTCTTTTAAACCAAAAAAGAACCATAAAAGTCTACCCTTATTAGCCTGTGTAAACTAACAGGGTCGGTCAAAAGCTATGGGTCGGTCAAAAGCTATACATAGCTTATGTTATATACATGTTATTTCATACCGACAATAAATAAATTTTGATTTTATTTTATTTGGCCTTTTCTGGGTTGACACTACGCATTTGCATTAAGCCCGGTTATTCCTGAACGAGCGTGATATTTTTACAGCTATGGATGACCAAGGATCAGAGGTTGAGAAAAATCACCAGCATGACGGCTTCGTGTCCAGCGGGGATGAGTTGGAACATGATCAACCCCAGGATGATCAAGGAGAGACTGCAGAACTGGTCATTGTGGACCCTGATGCAACTGTGAGTGCTAATATATGAGTGTTTATATACTTTCTATAAATTTTAATTTCTGTTTGTTAAAATTTCCTTGCATCAAGTATTGTCAGGGGTGAGTTATCTCCTCCTTTCAGGGGTATGATTTCTCCTCCTTTCAGGGGAGTGATTTTTATGCCCCCGGTAGGGATTGGACTGTCCGTCTGACTGTCCGTCTTTCCGCTACACTTTGCGTTTAGGTTACGTAAAAAGCTTATAACTTCTATGTTCCTTGAGATGTAACCTTCATATTTGGTATGCATGTGTATATGGACAAGGCCTTTCCATACGCACACAAATTTTGACCCCTGTGACCTTGACGTTGAAATTAGGGTCCGCATTTAGGTTTCAAAATCTGTGTTTAGGTTTCGAAATATGCTCATAACTTCTATGTCCCTTGAGATATAACCTTCATATTTGGTATGCATGTGTATATAGACAAGGCCTTTCCATACGCACAAGAATTTTGACCCCTGTGACCTTGACATTGAACTTAGGGTCCGTGTTTAGGTTTCGAAATCTGCATTTAGGTTTCGAAAAATTCTCATTACTTCTATGTCCCTTGAGATATAACCTTCATATTTGGTATGCATGTGTATTAAAGACAAGGCCTTTCCATACGCACAAAAATTTTGACTCCTGTGACCTTGACCTTGAACTTAGGGTCCGTGTTTAGGTTTTGAAATTTGCGTTTAGGTTTAGAAAAAAGCTCATAACTTCTATCAAGCGTTTATAGGGGACATACGTCATCCTATGGTGACAGCTCTTGTTTTCTCCTATCATGGGTGTGATTTCTCCTCCTTTTTATCCCTTTCAGTGCCAAAATATTGAAACGAATAGTTTGTACCTTTGCTGGATCTATTTAAAAGTAACTTGTATTTCAGGGAGTAGGGTATTTCCTCCAAAGGGCTGTTCCAAATCACATTCTTTGATCATACATTCTAAATCAGGGCTTTCATTAACTTTTAAGAACTGTCAGTTGATCCTTTTCTTTGAAATTTTGCAAATAATAATAGAAAGAATTGAATTGTTTTCATTTCGCCAAAAGTGCTCTTAAAAAAAGATTCACTATCTCCAGCAAACTTACAACAAATCTCATTATTTTCTTTATTAATATTAGATCTCGAACCTTCTGTTCACATAAAAACAATATAACTATAATGTAATTTTTATTTTTTTTTCAGGATGTTGATTTTAATCATGGACGAATTGCCAAGATAGAAAATCTAGAACAGCTCACTTGTGTTGAGGTTTGTATTCTTATCAATGCAATAACCCTTTCCCTCTCAGAAGCAAAGTGAAAATGGTTATCTGCAAACAGCATAAAACCAGAACAGCCTGCGAGTAACTTGCTGTCTGTTCAGGTTTTATGCTGTTTGCTTCTCATCAGTATCTAAGGGTTGGAAATAGGGCTGTAACGATACATTCAAATATTCGAATTACTCGAATACGGCTGTGGACGAATCGTATTCGTTAATTCGTTACCTCCTGAACCAAATATGTGACAAATACAAACAACGTGGTTTGCGAGTTTGAAAGTTTAATCATCTTATCTTACCTTACAAATGAAGGTTCATACAATAAACCCCTATGTTTAAATGTTCTTCTCCTTATTCCGGCGTTTTTATCATGTTTACTTCACCCTCTATGTTACCCAGTGAGATTATCAACAAAAATGGCCGGCACCAGTTGAATATTTACGACATTGAATTGAAAAATCTTTCGATTGTTGCTTAATGTTTATTTAGGTAAATACTAGTGATTTGATGCTCAAACATACACACAAAAGATTAGCAGATGGAATTTCTTTTTTGTTTATCTTTACAACAATGATTTTGCAACTTATCAACAAACAACGAGCCTTCCATGTCAATTTGCTTAATTGTTCTACTCAAAGATTTTTATATGTCCCCCATCACTTTAGTGGGGGACATATTGTTTTTCCCCTGTCTGTTGTTTGGTTGGTTGGTTGGTTTGTTTATTTGTTTGTTTGCTCCAACTTTAACATTTTGCCATAACTTTTGCAATATTGAAGATAGCAACTTCATATTTGGCATGCATGTGTATCTCATGGAGCTGCACATTTTGAGTGGTGAAAGGTCAAGGTCATCCTTCAAGGTCAAAGGTAAAAAAACAAATCCAAGGAAAGTAATAAGCTTTTAAGGGAGATAATTATATGAACCTGCCAAATGATATATTTTTTTTTAAATAAAAGCGGCACAGAAGGGACAAACACATTTCTTGTTGGTGCTAGTAATGTTTTTTCTAAACTGTGTTAAAAGTTTAAGCAGTTCTAGTCAGTGTTTTGTTATTTCAAAGTGTTATACTTCATATTTTCAGTATGCAAAGATACTCAATTAATCAAATTGACAAATACTAATTATAGTTTCATTATGACATAATATATAATGTCATATCAAGTTGTCAGTATTACTTTTGTTCATTGAAATTCATATTCACGAATAAATATTCGTATTCACCACCCTGTATTCGTATGCATATCATATTCGTCACCTTGTGTATTCGTTACAGTCCTAGTTAGAAATGAAGCCTTAAAAACTTGAATCTAGTAAGAAAGGTCTTAAATTAAATATAACTTTCTAAGGGACTATAAATGTGTGAAAATACGTATCTAAGTGGTTTCCTTAATTTTATGATAAAATTGCTATTTTATATAGCAAATTGCCTCGATTTTTCTGTTTAATTGCCATTTTACATACCAGACAAGGTACTTTAGTACTATTTCCTCCATTGTTATCCCCAATATATAAATAATATTGGCTGGATTAAAGCTTTTTGGGTCTGTTTTACTGCATCTAGGTAATATTTGGTCTATTTTACCATTTTATATCATACTTTTTTCAATTTTCCTTCAATTGTATTCAAACTATTTTTCATCTACCGTGCACTCCCTCTGGTCCTGGGGAAACAACCGTTGTAGACTCCATCCCCACAATTACCTCCCTTAGTTCAACCCAGTGACATCACCCCTGCTGGCTTTTTTCTTTTTTTTTTTTTCTTTTTTTTTTTCCCCACTCACACCGGCCTACACTTCCAAAATCTCTTCTTCTTTCAACCCTCCAGGGTGGCAACTTGTATTTTAAATATATTAATGCAAATTGTACTGTACATATTGTAAATAATTTACTTTTTGTACAAATTTAGTTGTTTTGTCTCATTTTTAACTGTTAAGCACATTGTTTTACCCATTATTTTTATGTGGCCCTATAAAGGTGACCGTTTGGAGACACGTAAGTCATAACCCTTACTATAAAAGGGTTTTAACTAATCTCAATTTTAAATATTGTTTTAACGCCACTCTGGGGGGACTTCTCTTCTCCATAGCCCAATCCTCTTTAAGTTCCATACAGACAGGGTCTTACGTTGGAGCATTACGGCTATATTCCCTGTCTGCAAGTGTTTAACATTGAGCCACACACATAAATTTATACACATTACAATTCTTAATAACTTTCAAAACTCAATTGCAACATTAATATAGATTTGAGAGTTATACTCCCTATCTATTATTATTTTTTTTTTTTTTTTTTTTTTTCTCCATATACATATGTAATTGCATGTCTACATGCAAATTCACTCTACATATGAGAGCTATTAAATCAGGCTCTAACATTCCTACTAATTAATGTTCGTAAATTAGCATATTTTTCCATCGATTAGATCTTGTTGTATGACATTTCATTTAAAACTTAAATATACACCCAATTCTTGTACTTTACTATGTATTTAAATAAATAGTGGCAATGTTAAACCACTTTGTGATCTGGAAAATCCTTAAATATTATTATTTTGATTTTGTTATTCAAACATATTACACATCCGTGTATTCCTTTACTTTTCTATAGGCATTATACAAAAGTAATCCTATTTGGATTTTAACATTTAAAACACAGATCACAAAGTTTAAAGACTCCAACAACCCATTGCAGTAAATACTGAACAATGGGTCTAGTAATGATGATACCGCATATAATAGTATGTGTTTTTAACATCAATACTTATAAAAATTGGGCTATTCTCCTCCTTCTCTCTCTTTTCAACACAAACAACATACATATAATAATAATAATAATAACAATAGTAACAATAATATTAATATGACTTCATCATAAAAGTTTAAATAACATATACCAATCATATTAAATTCAAACAGATTCAAGTAGTAATAGTAATTATTCCTTCTTATTTCATATGCTTTGTTTACATTTTTAAAGTGCAAAAGAGCAGACACAAACAGTATGATTGGTTATCTCTGTCACGTCCGTGCAAGAGCAGACGCCATGTCAAGGTTGTTCTTTGTGTGAATTTTTCATCCCAAAACGGATTGACCTACTTGCGTTTGCGCGGACGTGACAGAG
The DNA here is from genome assembly GCF_020536995.1 of Dreissena polymorpha. Taxonomy (NCBI): domain Eukaryota; kingdom Metazoa; phylum Mollusca; class Bivalvia; order Myida; family Dreissenidae; genus Dreissena; species Dreissena polymorpha. Next base: position 22,370,910 of record NC_068359.1, on the reverse strand, counting down.
ATAACCAATCAGAGCCATGCTTTTAAATACTGTCAGCCAATGAAAACACCGCTTTCTTACAGCTCTAGGCAAGACTTTGCTTATTAATTTTATTGAGTACTGCGTTTTTAACGCTTTTAGAATAAATAAAGTATAGATATTTTTAAACCAATAGATTTTTATCAAAGCACCGCACCAACACTGCAAAGTTTTCTATTTGTATCAATGGTACAGCCCAGTAAAATGGGGCTGTCCATTTTATGGCCGTTTTCGACCTTTTAATGCAGAGTTTTATATGTTAAGCAGTGTGCTCGGGCAATTGTTTATTAACCGAAGTCCCGAGGGTAAACAACCCCATTAGTCAGTCATCTAAGTGGTAAAGGGATAAGTCAAAATTACTTGATGTATTTGTAACAATGCAGTGTTAGTGGCTGCAGTCCTGGGTCTTTCAGATCTTGTTTGGACTGTTACATAATCAATTATCAGGCAATCTGAAAATATCTTGCCGCAATGATCACCATTTGCAGATGGCATGTTGGTCAAAGGTAAAGTTATCTTTGTGCGGTCAAAAGTTAAATATGTGCATGATAGGAATTTTTGGACTGTAATTTTATACTACCGGTATTATAGTTTATTTGAAAACAAATTACATGAATCACCTAGTGAAAACATGTCTTTCGCAAGACTTGTGTTCAAAGCGGAAAGGTCACAATGATTCTGAAAAATTACACAATTTCTTGTTACACCACAATGATTAACCACTTTTCAGATGGCATGTCAAATTTTGCTGTGAAAATGTAATATTTAAATAATTCAAACTTGCCTGACATCAACTTAAAATCAAGACACAAGTTTAATTATAGTATTTCTCAATCAGTGTCAGCATTTAGAAAAAGTTGAAAGTAATAAAAAAAATCCAGATTTATTTCACATGCACCAAGTGTTGTCTCAGATCAGCCAAATCAGCCTGCTTTTTACTTTAATAGTATTTTCTTATTTTTATGCCCCCCTTGGAAGAAGAGGGTCTGTCTGTCTGTCTGTCGGTTGGTCCGTCCACCAGGTGGTTTCCGGATGATAACTCAAGAACGCTTGGGCCTAGGATCATGAAACTTCATAGGTACATTGATCATGACTCGCAGATGACCCCTATTGAGGTCACTAGGTCAAAGGTCAAGGTCACAGGTGAAGGTCACAGTTACTGGAAATAGGCATTTTAAGGATTTAGCATGGTTCAAACAAGGGAAACAACTACCGTTTATGCATGTTCTTTTTGTTACAGCATTTGCCTCCCTTAAATTCATTTAAAATTTCATTTTACAGCAGAGATTCCAAATATGACCTGTAAATGAGCCCCATATTTACTGCCAGTGCTAGGTTACCTGTTCCCATTTGATCATTCTTAAGTATTGTTATTGTAATGCTTGCCCCCCTTCGAAGAAGAGGGGGTATATTGATTTGCTCATGTCTGTCTGTCTGTCTGTCTGTCTGTCTGTCTGTTTGTCTGTCGGTCCGTCCGTCCACCAGGTGGTTTCCAGATGATAACTCAAGAACGCTTGGGCCTAGGATCATGAAACTTCATAGGTACATTGATCATGACTCGCAGATGACCCCTATTGATTTTGAGGTCACTAGGTCAAAGGTCAAGGTCACAGGTGAAGGTCACAGTTACTGGAAATAGGCATTTTAAGGATTTAGCATGGTTCAAACAAGGGAAACAACTACTGTTTATGCATGTTCTTTTTTGTTACAGCATTTGCTTCCCTTAAATTCATTTAAAATCTCATTGTACAGCAGAGATTCCAAATATGACCTGTAAATGAGCCCCATATTTACTGCCAGTGCTAGTACTAGGTTACCTTTTCCCATTTGATCATTCTTAAGTATTGTTATTGTAATGCTATGTTAGCGTTACCACTGCCACCACCACCCACCAACCACCACCCACCAACCACCACCCACCAACCACCACCACCACCACCACTGTTCACAGTGACAAAAAACGTATTCACACAATGGCTGCTACTACAACTTATAGCCCATATAGGGGGGCATGCATGTTTTACAAACAGCCCTTGTTAAGAAGTTGCTTTTGAACATACATTTACTAAAGTTGGAAAGTGTAAACATGTGTCGGATGAAAACGGCTCAGGTTCATCAGGGACATAAAGTTCCCAGTTTCTCACAGTTTGCCTCAACTCATGTCCTGGTGTTGTTGTGGATATGGTCAACCTTGTATCCCAGAGTTCTTGGGTATAGGCCAATTTACCCTGCAAACAGACTTGAGAGTTCCTTAAACTTTCTGTGCTTTTGAGCTTTATTATACACATTTTAGTTCAATCCTCCAGTACCTTTTTAACACTTTGAAGAGAAATCATTTTTATGCCGCTGGATCGAATGATCAGGGGTATATTGTTTTTGGCCTTTCTGTCTGTCTGTCTATCTGTCTGTCTGTCTGTCTGCCTGTCTGTCTGTCTGTCTGTCCTGTCTGTCTTGTCTGTCTGTCTGTCTGTCTGTCTGTCTGTCTGTCTGTCTGTCTGTCTGTCTGTCTGTCTGTCTGTCTGTCTGTCTGTCTGTCTGTCTGTCTGTCTGTCTGTCTGTCTGTCTGTCTGTCATTGTGTGTGTCCCAAAACTTTAATCTTGGTCATAACTTTTGAAATATTGAAGATAGCAACTTGATATTTGGCATGCACGTGTATCTCATGAAGCTGCACATTTTTAGTGGTAAAAGGTCACGGTCATCCTTCAAGGTCAAATATATGGCCTCAAAGCGGCGCAATAGGGTGCATTGTGTTTCTGACAAACACATCTCTTGTTTACATCAGATGCTCAATAAAAACCACCATTTCTATATTTCTTCTTTGTGTTTGGGTCAGGACCTTTGCGTGAAGATTGGGAGGTCTACTCTGATGACCTTCAAGCTAAAAAAAGCATGTTTTAATCATGTTATGTAATATCATTTGATCCTCATCTGCTGCAACTTGACTTTTGTTTTGAAGAGACTTAAAAATAAGGCGTCCCTGATTTGTCTCTGCAAACTGCACAAGCTCATCTGGAACAACACTTAACGCAAATGAGACTCATTAACAAGTTTAGTATAATTCCCATTTCTGCAAACCATTGTGCTTGAAACAAAACCTGATTGAGAGATGATTGATGGCAATATTGCTAAAATAGATTATTTCAATTGAGTATAACTCATTAAAAAGTTCAGTATAATTTACCTTACTGCAGACCCTCTGCCTACGACAAAACCTTATCACCAAGATTGAGGGTTTGTCTACCCTGACAACCCTGGTGGAGCTGGATCTCTATGACAACCAGCTGACGAAAATAGAGAACCTGGATGCACTCGTCAACCTCAGGTACATGCCTTAGTTTAATGTTTGTTTGATTTTATAAATATGAGTCTCGCTCTGTGAAAATGGGGTTTAATGCATGTACATTAAGTGTTGTCCCAGATTAGCCTGTGCAGTTCCCACAGGCTAATCAATGATGAGAATGTCATTTCTTATGATATTTTTTGCGTTTGAAGAGAATCCAGTTTAGGTGGAAAGTTTCTTTCCTCATTAGCCTGGGACCACACGGGCTGATCTAGGACGACACTTTACGCACATGCATTAAACCCCATTTTCCCAGAGCGAGTCTTATATATATATTTAAAAAATAGCTGGAAATTGTGTTTAGATTGCTAGTGGATTGTGTTTTGTAAGAAAATTCTTGCAGATATGTTAATATGTATTTCTTAAGATGTATGCAAAAAGTTTGTTTTTACCTTACGTCAAATTAATTAACATTTGTCAGTAAGTTAAGATTAATAATTCAATAATTTTTAAAGATCATATCTACGATACTTTGTTTGTTTGCTTTTATTTAGTATCTTAGTGCTACTAATAAGGGTGGAAATGTGGAACAAAGTTTGTAATACAAGCCTTGTTCTGAGAAACTACATGTGCCTAAAGTTTCTCAAAACAAGGCTTGTATTACAAACTTTGTTTTCCCAACAGGATACTAGATCTGTCTTTCAACCGCCTCACAAAGATTGAAAACCTTGCTTCCTTGGTAAACCTGCAAAAGCTTTTCCTGATCCACAACAAGCTGACGAAGATAGAGAACATTGACCACCTTGTTAACCTGGAGATGCTTGAACTCGGCTCCAATAGAATACGGGTAAAATCGTTTAACCCTTTACCACTTAGATAATATTTTGACACATTTGTGGTCCCTTAGAAAGTAAAATTTAATTAAAGACCTTTCTTACCAAATTCAAGTTTTAAAGGCTTCATTTCCAACCCTTAGATACTGATGGGCAGCAAACAGCATAAAACCTGAACAGACTGCGAGTTACTTGCAGGCAGTTCTGGTTTTGTGCAGGTTGCAAAAGCCATTTTCACTTCCCTTCTTATGAGGGAAAAGTTTAAACCCTATTTATTTTAGCTCAATTGCATAGAAAGCCTAAGGCTTATTTAAACACACTTGTCCTGGGTAGAATCAGCACTTGGTGTCTCTCGGGGATGATCTTAATAGAACGCTTTCACAGTGGGAATCAAATCGATGACCTCCCTGTTGCTAGTTGGACACATTTCCACTTCACCAGGACAACCTCTCAATGGCGTCAATAGTATACAGATGCATAAGCTTGAAGTGTCTGCACTCTTTCAACTTCATGGAAATTGAACCACTGATAAGCACAATTTTGTTTACAGAACTCATAATTTGCAGCTTTTATTTTGCATTTGTTTTAGGTAATGGAGAACATATCTGCACTGGTAAACCTGACAAGCCTATTCATAGGGAAGAACAAGATATCAAAACTTCAGGGAATGGAGACGCTTGTCAATCTACGCACCTTAAGCATGCAGGTAGTCTTGGCGAGGGGGTAAACATGTCAGGATAAAACTATGGGCCCTCTTGCCGTTAATTTAACAAACAAAAAACGAAGTCTTGATTAGGGGTTATAATTTACTCATCATATTCATACTTTATGGACCCTTTAGCTGTTAATCAAACAGACAAAATGAGCAGTTTATTTCTGAGAAAAAAAACGTGTTTTTGTATGATGAGCATGTCATATTTTCCCAGAAGATATAGAGGATATTTGTTCATGTCAGGGTAAGATCGATTGTTATTTCACGAGTGATCATAGAAATTATATTTTCACGAGTGGCGCAGCCACGAGTGAAAATATTATTTTTCTATGATCACGAGTGAAATAACAAACGATCTTACACTGACATAAACAAATTTTCTGTTTCTTTTATGCCCCTTTTTCAAGAAAATAATTAACAGCTGTTTCCCTTTCGCTGAAAAGTTACCCTTTCTCGGAGTTTCTCCCGTGGCGCGCCTCAATACATTTCAAAGCATACAATGACGTCATTAGTATGACGAAATGAGGTCATTATACCAGCGGAATTTCCAGTTATAACTCTTTTATATAGATGACCAGTATATTTATATATAGTACCGTTATCAGAATGACAAATCAACGATGATGAACTCAAAATTGGAAGATGGTGTCACATATGTTTTAAAGTTGTTGTTTCTAAAGTTTTCTTTTATACCTAATGATAAAATATGACATTTCTGCAGTGAAATAACAGCAGTGAAAATAACAAATTGTACTAGAATTTAAGAAAATGTTGGCATATTCAGACTGCAGAGAAAATCTTGCCAAAACTAACTACTGCTCTTTTAACCCTTTCCTGTGCATAGGCAAATTTTAAAATGGCCATATGCAAACAGTATTAAACTGGAACAGCTTGCGAGTAACTCACTGGCTGTTCAAATTATATACTGTTTGCTGCTCAACAGTATCTAATTGCTTGAAATGCAGCCTTTAAAACCTGAATCCAGTAAAAAATGTCTTAAAATTTATTAAGATTGTTTAAGGAACTACAAATGTGTCAAAGTGTGTATCAGAGGCCTAAAGGGTTAAACTTATGTAGCCTCGTTTCAGACAAACAGAATCACAAAGATTGAAGGCCTGGAGACTCTGGTGAACTTGGAAGACATCTACCTCAGTGACAATGGCGTGGAAGTGATAGAGGGACTAGAACACAATGTCAGTCTGGAGATTATTATTAGCCTCACTCTGGGAAAACTGGGCCTAATGCATGGGGGTAAAGTGTTGTCTAGTAAAAAAGTTAGCCTTTGAAGTTTGCACAGGCTTATCAGGGACGACACTTTCTGCCTAGAATTGACTTTCGTTTAGTAAAGACTTATGGTGAAAAATTCTATAAAAGTGAAAAGTGTTGTCCCAGATAATCTGGGATTACACTTTACCCGCATGCTTTTAGACCAGTTTTCCAAAACAAGGCTCATTAAAATAGCCCTCAAAAATGTATATGCAATATGTAAATCAGTGGCATGGATAGTTTGAATTGCATAATGAAGAGTTGTGAGTCGTAGCTAATTTAATTTACAAGAGCTTTTGATAGTGAACAGTAGCATGCCAGGTTTTGTATCATATGGAACATATTTAAAAGGGCTTAATAAGACTGAGACCTGGATCTTAGTTGTTATATAATGTCTCTAAGGAAAAAATAACGACTTGTGTGTATTAAAGGGACTGTCAACCACGACGACGTAGAAAAGAAAAGTTGTAAAATACCGTATTTTTTTACAATTATTAGTTTATATTGATTAAAATAATACGACTGGTATATAACATTACTTGAAAAAAGTTGTTAAGTTTTCATAATTTCAGTAGATTTAATAATAAATTTTACTGGGTATGTCTACCAGGTAACTCCCAGTTAACCATCAATAACGCCCGTAGATTGATCATCATGCAAATTGTGCATGTATAGTGAATTGTATATATTTAATATAGAAGATGATCAATCTACTAGCGTTATTTATAGTGTGTATATCGTTATGTCACCTATTTTCGCCATGAACTTTCAATTTCACATCGGGAAATTATATTACCAAATATAGTAAAAATATTAACTTTTTTTCAAGTAATGTAATATGCCAGTCGTGATATTTCAATCAATATAAACTAATAATTGTAAAAAAATACGGTATTTTACAACTTTTATTTTTTCGTCATTCGTGGTTGACAGTCCCTTTAAATAAAGGATATTTGTTTGCTTTTACTTCCATCATAAAATATTTTTAAAGTAATGAGAGAAACAGCAGGGATTATCCAAAGTGCTTGCAGGATTGAAAGCATGTTTACTCACAGACAGCAGTATCATAAATTTCCCCCCCCCCCCCCCGGACCCTACCCGTTCCAGATTGTTAAATGTTCACCTATTGTGTATGGTTTGACTATTCAACAACGAATATTGACACACAATAATAATTTTTAAGCTTGGGGGGGGGGGAGTAGGGGGCAGGGGGGGGGGCAAATGTATGATACTGCTGCCTGTGGTTTTACTTTAAAAAAAATATATAATATGGGCACTCATTTTAGTGATTTTCCCAACTTTCTAAAATACATGGATAGATATTCTCTTTCAAAGACTTCTGTAGCTACTAGGACTGTAAACTCTGATTGGTATGTTGTAAACTCTGATTGGTATGTTGTAAACTCTGATTGGTATGTTGTAAACTCTGATTGGTATGTTGTAAACTCTGATTGGTATGTTGTAAACTCTGATTGGTATGTTGTAAACTCTGATTGGTATGTTGTAAACTCTGATTGGTATGTTGTAAACTCTAATTGGTATGTAGTAAACTCTGATTGATATGATTTAAACTCTGACTGGTATGTTGTAAACTCTGATTGATATGTTGTAAACTCTGATTGGTATGTTGTAAACTCTGATTGGTATGTTGTAAACTCTGATTGGTATATTGTAAACTCTGATTGGTATGTTGTAAACTCTGGTTGGTATGTTGTAAACTCTGATTGGTATGTTGTAAACTCTGATTGGTATGTTGTAAACTCTTATTGGTATGTTGTAAACTCTGATTGGTATGTTTTAAACTCTGACTGGTATGTTGTAAACTCTGACTGATATTTTGTAAACTCTGATTGATATGTTGTAAACTCTGATTGGTATGTAGTAAACTCTGATTGATATGTTGTAAACTCTGATTATTATGTTGTAAACTCTGATTGGTATGTTGTAAACTCTGATTGGTATGTTGTAAACTCTGATTGGTATGTTGTTAACTCTGATTGGTATGTAGTAAACTTTGACTGATATGTTGTAAACTCTGATGGGTATGTTGTAAACTCTGATTGGTATGTTGTAAACTCTGATTGGTATGTTGTTAACTCTGATTGGTATGTAGTAAACTGATTGGTATGTTGTAAACTCTGATTGATATGTTATAAACTCTGATTGGTATGTTGTAAAGTCTGATTGGTATGTAGTAAACTCTGATTGGTATGTAGTAAACTCTAATTGGTATGTTGTAAACTCTGATTGGTATGTTGTAAACTCTGATTGGTATGTTGTAAACTCTGTTTGATATGTTGTAAACTCTGATTGGTATGTAGTAAACTCTGATTGGTATGTTGTAAACTCTGATTGGTATGTTGTAAACTCTGATTGGTATGTTGTAAACTCTGATTGGTATGTTGTAAACTCTGATTGGTATGTTGTAAACTCTGTTTGATATGTTGTAAACTCTGATTGGTATGTTGTAAACTCTGATTGGTATGTTGTAAACTCTGTTTGATATGTTGTAAACTCTGATTGGTATGTAGTAAACTCTGATTGGTATGTTGTAAACTCTGATTGGTATGTTGTAAACTCTGTTTGATATGTTGTAAACTCTGATTGGTATGTTGTAAACTCTGATTGGTATGTTGTAAACTCTGATTGGTATGTTGTAAACTCTGATTGGTATGTTGTAAACTCTGATTGGTATGTTGTAAACTCTGTTTGATATGTTGTAAACTCTGATTGGTATGTAGTAAACTCTGATTGATATGTTGTAAACTCTGATTGGTATGTTGTAAACTCTGATTGGTATGTTGTAAACTCTGATTGGTATGTTGTTAACTCTGATTGGTATGTAGTAAACTGATTGGTATGTTGTAAACTCTGATTGGTGTGTTGTAAAGTCTGATTGGTATGTTGTAAATTCTGATTGGTATGTTGTAAACTCTGATTGGTATGTTGTAAACTCTGATTGGTATGTTGTAAACTCTGATTGGTATGTTGTAAACTCTGATTGGTATGTTGTTAACTCTGATTGGTATGTTGTTAACTCTGATTGGTATGTAGTAAACTGATTGGTATGTAGTAAACTCTGATTGGTATGTAGTAAACTCTGATTTTTATGTTGTAAACTCTGATTGGTATGTTGTAAACTCTGATTGGTATGTTGTAAACTCTGATTGGTATGTTGTTTCAGACCAAGTTGACAACTCTGGATCTGGCTAAGAACAGGCTCAGCACCATACAAAATGTGGGCCATCTGACAGAGCTTCAGGAATTCTGGGTATATTTTAGTGTTTCCTGCAATAGCTATAGGAGCCTCGTTCTGGGAAAACTGGGCTTCATGCATGTGTGTAAAGTGTCGTCCAATATTGGACACTTTCGGCTTTTATGGGTTTTTTTATTTGAAGGAAGTCTCTAGTTAACAAAAATCAAATTGAGGTAAAAGTGTCGTCTGCAGTTAGCCTATGCAGACTACATTATTAAGCTATTATGGGACACCACTTGACACACATGCATTAAGCCCAGTTTTCTCAGAAAGAGGCTTTAAGGAATATGTCTTGGCAGAGCAGACAGCCGCTTTAATTGAAAAAATGTTTCTTTTTTTTATGTCCCCCACCACTATAGTGGGGGACATCTTGTTTTTGCCCTGTCTGTTGGTTGGCTGGTCTGTTGGTTTGCGCCAACTTTAACATTTGCAATATTTTTTGCAATATTGAAGATAGCAACTTGATATTTGGCATGCATATGTATCTCATGGAGCTGCACATTTTGAGTGGTGAAAGGTCAAGGTCATCCTTCAAGGTTAAAGGTCAAATATATAGCGTCAAAGTGGCGAAAAAGGGGACATAGTGTTTCTGACAAACACATATCTTGTTTGAAACTGTTGTGATACATAAGATGAATTTAAGTGGTGATAACAGGGCCCGTATTCACCAAACAATTTTTAGACTTAATTCTAAGAATAAAGAAAATTCTTTTAAGTAGAATATTCAAGAATTTCTTTAATTTTGAGTCAAACTATGCAGTAAACATCTCTATCTATATTATTTTTCATATAGAACATTTTGTTAATGACATAATCACCAGTGGAGGCCTGTATATATTCAAACACTGAACACATTTTCTTGGTTCTAAGTCTATTCTTTATTCTTAAGTCTAAGAATCGGTTGGTGAATACGGGCCCAGGAAAGCCATGTTTTGTGTTATTCCTCTTGCATACTTCAATAATACTCAAACAATCTCAACCCATTATTGTATGGCTGGCTAGTTCGTTGTTCGAGCGCTCCTCTACACAACCATGGATCATTGGTTTGATCCCTAGCCTGGACACATAACTTGTTTGGGGATAGGTCATAAAATCCTTTCTGCAGCCATTCTCCCCCTACATCTTATTAAAGTTCGGCAGTTGTCAGTTTCTGGCTGAAGTATGTGCACTTTGTTCTGGTTAACCAGCTGACCAGCTAACACAGGAAAGTTTAGGTTGGTCAACTTACAGCTGTGATATGAGTGAAGTACTGTTTCAAATGGTGAAAACACCAACAAAACACACTATCAAACTCAAACCGAACACAAAACCAAGAAATGTATCACCACAATTTTTAGTCTCCTACCAGTGAAACCGGAGAGAGACATATGGCTTGCACTCTGTGTGTCTGTCAGTCTGTCACACTTTTCTGGATCCTGCGATAACTTTAAAAGTTCTTCATATTTTTTCATGACACTTGAAACATGGATGAATGGCAATATGGAGATTATGCACGTCATTTCATTTTATTCCTATGTCAAGAATTCTGGTTGCTTTGGCAACAAATAGACTAGAAATATTGCTAAAATGGTGGATCCTGCTTAGGTTGGGGACTTTTATTGCTTGGCAATAGTCTTTTTAATTTATATAAATAAAAAATCCAGATTCCAATATCATTGTTTATTCTTATTAAAAAATATTTTTATTAAAATCAAAGCTCTGTCTTCTGCAATAAAATGACCACTAAGTTTCAGCATCGTTTTGGTAAAGTTAAATTAATAATACTATAATAATCATGCACGACGTTTTCAGCTTTTATGGAAATTTTGGTTTAAAGGAAGTCTCTTGTAAAGGAAAATCTAGTTTATTTGGAAAGTTTCTTTCCTGATTAGTCTGTGCTCAGACTCAATTGACTGTTCATACTGTTTCAGTTTAATGACAACAAGGTCTCCGGGTGGAAGGAAATTGAAGCCCTGGTGCCTCTGAAGAAGCTTGAGACCGTGTATATGGAGAGGAATCCTCTTTACTACGAGGGGGGGAACACCTTCAAGGTAGACCCTGCCTACCGCCGCAAGATCAAATTGACTCTTCCGTGGGTGAAACAGATAGATGCCACATTGGCACATTAGCTCAGCCAATATTATGATGGGGGGAACACCTTCAAGGAAGATCCCACTTACCGCAGCAAGATCAAATTTACTCTTCAGTGGATGGATGCAACATTAGCTCAGCTGATATCACGATGTCTTTGTGCACAGGCTCTGATTTTTTGCACATTCTTTGTTTGTCATTCATCATGCAATTTTGTTGCCAGATTGGCACATTAGCTCAGCTGATATAAGAATGTCTCTGTATACAGGTCCCAATTTTGCGAAAAAATAATGAAGTTGGTTTAAAGAATACTTGGCTTTTTTTAAAATGTTATTTAACATAAGAGGTTGATGTTGTATAAAATAGTATTTATGTTTTGTGTTACACATTTAATTTCTTTCTAAGCTTGTAATATGTTTACAACTAATGTTTGTTCACTTGATTGCAATTTGAAAAGAAAAAAAAGATTCAGATTTATATCAGGACTTGGTAGTTTGCATGGTTTTCTGGTAATTTGGGCATTGCCTTTTTTCGCAGAGCTCTTTAGGGAAAACTTACCTTCCCCCTACTTGTTTTTAAGTCCCTGCAGGCCCCACAACTACAACAAATTTCAGTCAAAAATTAATATTTTGAAATAAAATATTGCAAATGAGAATGCTGGTTACATTTTGCAAATATTAAGGTATCACTTAGAGGTCAAAGAGTAAAAATTTTGTCATAGCTTGCCTGGACTGTAAGTTTGTCATTTATCATGTTCGTCTTGAAACATAAAACTTTAACGTCATGTTAAGAGGTCAAAGTTCAAGTTATATTCAAAATGTGTGCACATTTGTAAATTGTAAAAAAGGGGATTTAACTAGAACGTCAAAAAAAGAGTTTCCTATTTTGTCTCAGGAGCTTTGTTGATACTAAACCAGTAGTGTTTTTGGAAATGTTGTTTGTTGGAAATGAAATTTCCACTTGGTATTCAGGAATTCGTTGTACTGGACATTGTTGGTGCATTAATGTTGATATCAGAACTAAAACAATTTTTGCCACATGACTCAATGGCATTTTTAAAGTAGTTTGGTTTGCATTATTTTAGTGCTGGATTGACTGCTGTTGACTTATGTTTGAACCTATTTATTTTAGCTTGATTGTTTTGTTGTGTCACTCATTAGTGCATTCCCTGTGTATAAACTGTACTGAGCGTATTTCGAACCAGGGACCTCACGGTGGCAAGGTGGACACCATATTGACTACACAACTGCAAATGTTTTCGAGTTTAAACTGTTCTCTTGTTAACTTATATCTTGCAATGTTATTTTTACCTTACATGAAAAGGTTTAAAATCATCAGGTTTTATTAAATCATTTTCAAATGAACTTTATTTGTGAATTATTAAAATTCAGACAAAATCAGTGAGAGTTAACAATGTATTATAAGTTCATTTTATTAACCAGGTTTTCCGAAGGAAAAAACTGGTTATTAGATTGGCGAATGCGGGCGGGCTGGCTGGCTGGCTGGCTGGTGGGCTGGCTGGCGGGCTGGCGGAACAAGCTTGTCCGGGCCATAACTATGTCGTTCATTGTCAGATTTTAAAATCATTTGGCACATTTGTTCACCATCATTGGACGGTGTGTCATGCGAAATGAATACGTCGATATCTGCAAGGTCAAGGTCACACTTTGAGTTCAAAGGTCAAAAATGGCCATAAATGAGCTTGTCCGAGCCATAACTATGTTGTTCATTGTCAGATTTTAAAAACATTTGGCACATTTGTTCACCATCATTGGACGGTGTGTCGCGCAAAATAATTACGTCGATATCTCCAAGGTCAAGGTCACACTTTGAGTTCAAAGGTCAAAAATGGCCATAAATGTCCCTTGAGATATAACCTTCATATTTGGTATGCATGTGTATATGGACAAGGCCTTTCCATACGCACAACAATTTTGACCCCTGTGACCTTGACCTTGAAATAGGGGTCTGCGTTTATGTTTCAAAATCTGCGTTTAGGTTTCGAAAAATGCTCTTAACTTCTATGTCCCTTGAGATATAACCTTCATATTTGGTATGCATGTGTATATGGACAACGCCTTTCCATACCGAACAAATTTTGACCGTCCGTCCGTCCGTCCGTGTGTCCGTCCGAAAACTTTAACGTTGCTCATAACTTTTGCAATATTGAAGATAGCAACTTGATATTTACCATGCATGTGTATCTTATGAAGCTGCACATTTTTAGTGGTGAAAGGTCAAGGTCATCCTTCATGGTCAAAGGTCAAAAAAAATAAATTCATGTGCATATCTCCAATGTCAAGGTCGCCACGACTAAAAATAGATTTATTTTAAAACAAACTTACAAAGGGGGTTAATTTTCTTTGTTCATTTCAAAAGTTCAGTTTGAGTTGTCTCCCTTTATCAGATTTTTTTTCACAATGAAAACCTGGTTTTGTGACAATTTTGTCCCTTGTTTTAGTAGAATTGTTATATTGTATGAAAAAGGGTACTGAGTTTAAGTATAATTTAGTGTTTTATTAGAGAATGCATATATAAATATAATTCATTTGTTAGGTTTTTAAATAATGTAATTTAGCTACTGGTATTTCATTTAAAAAAATGATTTATTGCAATAGAACATCAAAGTGGCGACGTTACTTTTAATGGTGATATTTATTATTAATGGATTTATGTATGTGTAAATGAAACTTTTTTTTTTTTCTTTTCACAGTCAATGTTAAACAAATCCATCTGTATTAGAAACACTTGAGTACATTTGTTTAACATTTGATTGTTTTGTGAAGAGCGACAACAGGAAACAAAGTCAAGCAATAAATGTGGTTGATTGATTGATTGATTAATTGATTGATATATTGATTAATTGATTTATTTATTTATTGATTATGTATCAGGGACAGCTTACTTGAATGAGCCAATTAAATAATCCATTATTTTTAAATACAGAAATACAAGTATTTACTAGGCTAGTGCCATATGCTTATTTAAAAACCAACTTTCTGTTCTGAACATTTTGTCCTGGTATACTGATAGTAAATATTTGGTGTAGTTCATTCGGTCAGCTATTGCATGTTAGTCATACCTTTATATTACTGTGCCATGAATACTCCATGTTGCTGTTTACAATGTCAGCATTATACATCCATAACATATAACCATTATAATTTTCCAGAGTGTGTATTAAATGGATAAACTTAATGTTTTCCAAGGACTGTTAACAATACTTTGTATTAATATTTGTATTTTACTGTTATAGAGTTATTATGCTAAACAAAATGCTTTTAATTGACAACCACAATAATAACAAGGGTTTTAGTATTTTTGACACATATGATAAAGCAGTGTTGTTAGGAAAAGTTTATTTGTACTTTTTAACAATTAAACCTATTGAAGTAAACAATTTTTCAGTTATATGACTGGAGACATTTAAGTTGTAATGAGTTACGACATGCGATTTTCATAACGTACAATTTAGCATTTTGTAACGATGTTTACTAATCATATTTCATAAACAAGGGTTTATCTAAATATTGTCCTTTTAGTTGATTTATACCGTAGTGGGAAAGATCTCAAATTTGTGTTACATTTCAGAAGCATCAGTTTGCATTAGTTTGGTAACAGGCTTAATACCGGCTTTCTGTAAGGTTCAGATCAGATATTTTCACAGTTTTATGGCCCTCTTGTATATTTTTTAATTGTAAGCATTGCACATATTGTTTATAGAGAATTTCTTAAATATTATTTTTTTACAAAATCACTTAATTATTGTCTAATTAGTCCAAAGTTCCTTAGCCCAAATCAATTTTAATCAATGATTAAAGCTTGGTTCTTAATTAAAATTTAACTCTTCTATTAGCTTAAAATCTCTTTTTCGGCGTAAGCTGTATTAAGCCAGCTTTTCACCTTACCTGACCTTTGTAAGTGTCCAATAAAATTCAAATGAATTTTCCCGCGGCTAGGTACGAATGAATACACTTCATTTATTCCATTGGCTGATTTGAGTATAGCATTGGAAACATATCCGCGTCTTTGTAACACTGTTTTACTGCATGAAACAATTATATTTCTAATGAAAAGGCTTAATAGATAGAACAGTTTTACACTCAATTCTCGACATCAATACAGTTTGTGCGTGCACCTTTTATTTTCAGAGAATTACCAGCGCAACGCGTTTATACTTAAAGGCTATGTTCTCATATTTAGTACTGTATAGATGTACTGTCCTAGCTCTCGGAAAAGCTTGACTCGGCCATATTCTTGTCTCCCGCTGGGGGTGGATGGGGATAGTGGGACTCGGGTGTCCGTATGCGAGCTAAGTCCCGGCCACGTGGGCCTAAGCACGAAAATGAAGGGCCTTGCCTTTCTCTGTCTATACAGGTCATCACCGGAGTTCGCGGCCAGTAAAATAATAGTTATATAATAAATACGCTATCCGTGAACTAGGTGACCTGGAATTTTCTTTAGACAAGAAATATGTAGATTCTTAATGTGTTTTCAACAATACAATGATACATATTATATTTGATTAATTTAACAATAATTATTCCACCATATTGACCAATGTATTCAGCATGAGCGCGATGATTATCGATACTGTTAATAATCGAATCAAATAGCAATGCCCGACAAACCACTAAAACAGGTTTGTTCAAAGAACGCGCCTATAAATACGGATACTTCTCGTGTGGCCGGTTTACTCGTATGTTTTAATTTCACTTCCATTCTTCTTTTGGTTTTCTGTTTTGTATCTATAGATTTATGACCAGCAATATGTAATAATGTAAAATAAGCCGCGAAAACTCCGCGTAACATCCCGTACTGCGTGTGATGCAGTTAAGAACTGCACAGAAAAAAAGACATTCGCTATCCTTGATCTCATTCATTGAACTATCAACGCCGTATATCTTTTTTAAAGATATTTCTTGTTAAATAATTCAGAACACTGGAAAATTAATTGGATCCAAACAGTTTCCTATTTTGAATCACGGCTGTGTTGCTGCTAAATAATTATGTACCACAACTACATTGCAGCCTGTAAGTAATATATCACACTAGATTTCAACAGAGACCTACGTCTTTGATTTCAACAAGTAAATCTGTATCAAAATTTAAAATGAAGCTCTATATGATATGTATCGAAATGCAATTGCAACGTTTGATGCAATAGGTTTACAAATGAATGCTGGTAAAAACATGTACACAGTTGTTAACTTAATATATGAAACCATTTTTTTCACATATTTAATAAGGGTTAATGGTTGGGATGTACCATACAGTAATGTTTAATAACTGAAATTCAATATGTACATGTACCAAGTATATCTATAAAAAAATAGCAATACAGTGCTGATGGTATATGTACGTGGAGGCAAACAATTAAAATAATTTATATGCTTTTTCATAAAAAACATCACAATATCTAGAAGAGATAGCACAACACATCGTCGGCACCCATGTTCGCTCAAATACATGCTTCTTTATTGACATAATGAAGGATAGCGGAATATTTGAGCCTCGGTCTTTGAAAACAGGGTTTAATGCATGTGCATAAAGTGTCGTCCCAGATTAGCCTCTGCCGTACGCATAAGATAAGCTGGGACGAAACTTTTCGCCTAAAATGGGTTTGCGCTAAAAAGAGACTTCCTTTGAAAGAAAACTACAATAAAAGCATAAAGTATTGTCCCTTATTAACCTGTGCGAACTGCTTCGGCTAATATGGGACGGCACCTCACGGCATCAAGTCCGGGTCTTCAAGAACGAGCCTCAATTATTTTTTGTAGTATGTTTTGAGCTTTGTTTATGAGCTGTCGTATTTCAAAAGTAAGCTTGTTAAGATGCACATAGCAGTCATAAGTATCTGTCAAGAAGTAAATTCGTTGAATTGATATTCCCCGCCAATATGCTTCTGGACACAAAAGTGTTATATTTGACACACAAAAAAGCATTTTTTCAAGATACAAAGGGTCATAACCCCGTTATTAACAGATAGTGTACGATGCCATTTGGCGTGCATCATCTTCTTATCCATATATATATACTCATACCAAGTTTCATTGAAATCCGCCAAAGCACTTCTAATAAATGGCTCCGGACACAAAAGTGCCGGACGGAAAGACGGACGGACGGATGGACGGACAACGCAAATACAATATCCCTCCGCCTATGGCGGGAGATAATTAATAACACGTGAACATTTACACCAGCTCAGTCTCTTTCATTTCAATCTTATCGGAAGTTGCATTTCATTGAAAACTAACCGTTATGAAAGGATGCACTTATTACGTCGTTTGCAAAAAGTGAATAATTGCAACATTTCAAGCAGCCAAGTGTTAAATTGGAGTTCTCTCATATCGACAGTTTCGTTTAGGAAGCAAAATATTATCGAATGTTTCAAAATTCAAAACATTCATTAAAAAATAATCAAATTTTAACAACAACAGATTGTACTACCGGTAGTTCTTTTTCCAACTGTTGCTCTACTCATATGTGCAGATACTATTGACAAAATAACATCTGTTAATCACAACGGTAAATCATATCAGTAAGGCTCATTGGGTCATTGTCGACCTGAAATGGCTTAAAGTCACCCGGGGTAACTTGAAGCCGATTCATGTCACCCTAGGATGACTTCAAGCCGATTCGTGTCACCCTGGGATGACTTCAAGCCGACCGAGTGACTAGAATCGGCTGTAAGTCACCCCAGGGTGATATGAATCGGCTTATAGTCATCCCCGGTTGACTTCAAGCCATTTCAGGTCGACAATGACCCAATGAGTAAGCTTATCCCTTTTCATGTTAAGTGCAAATAACTTTTCATCAACATGCATCGAGATGTGAGATTGCCTTAGAAGTCATGGAAATCGTCACTGCTCAAAGTTTAAAAGTCCGAGTTTTTTATCTGTTTGTACTGGTCCGGAATCAGAGCCGATAGGGCGAACGCTGCCGTCGGATTCCGGGCGGTCGACATGGTCTTGCGAAAGTCGACAAATTGAAAATTGTCGAACTTTCTCGTCGGCAAGCTGTCGTCGTACTCCTCCATCTGCTCCAGGGCCCGTCCCCGACGCCGACAAGGACGATGGAAAGCGGCCAGCGCGAGACCTCTACAATGGCGCCACATGTCGCCTGCTCTTCCGTCACCTTGCCGTCGGCGACGATGACGAGAATGTGGTACTGCAAGTGAAATGATTTACAGTATGAAAAAATGATCTTAAATTAGGAGACAAATCAATCAATTCACAACGCCTGGAGCTCGGATTATCACGTGTGAATTTGAGCACGGTAACATGTTAGTCCGAGCGGTACGACAGGTGCGATTTTTCCGGGTACCCCCCCCCCCCCCCGAAGGCACAGGACCACTCCAAAATTTAATGCCTTTCATTTAAAATAAAAATCTAAAAATTGCAGCTACATTAAACATTATTGTTTTACTTCTAAAGATTTTATGTAGTAAATTAATTTGGTAGAAATGCTGAAACACACTTTTACCACGCATCCGATTTATTAGACTACATACCGCTCTGGTCTGTCTGACGATGTCGATGGTTTTGTAGATGAGAGGTGCAAAGTTTGTGGGACCGCTGAGTCGCACACGTCCGGCCACGCCCTGGTAGGCGCTCAACACTTCCTGGAAACCGGCGCAGTAACCCTGGCAACGAACAGAGGAGATATGCGTTGGTTTTTGGCTATAATATCGCGAAATATCATCACACAAAAAAGGCGATTGTATTTTTCACAAGCGCTTTTATAGTCGAGGCTTCTAAATTTAACTGTGAGTAGTACAGTAGACTCTCTATAAACCGGACGGTCTGGGGACCGGCCTGATCGTCCGGTTTTCAGAGAGTTCCGGTTTACCAAGACTATGCATATTGCCGAAATATACATTGTATGCATTGTGTACAAAATCATATAAAATACAACAAACCATATACATTTACGTGTACCATGTGATAACTGTACTCATGTAATGTTTATGTTTAAAGTATTCTTCAAAAAATGTGTTTTTATTCTATTCAAAGCAAAAAAAATCCATACCGACTTGTTTTGATTTATCCCAAAGTGAGCGTGGTGCTTTATACATGTACGTACGTATATATTCCTCTCCCACTACTCCTGGTAGTCGTTCTTTTTCTTCAAGATATCGCTGACCGTTGACTTCCCGATCTTGAAGCGCTCGCCGAGTGTCTGCAAAATGAAAGAAAGTTGAAAATACGCTGCCCCTTTGACGCCAATGGTAAAACTTTAAAAAAAAGATCATATTTTTGTATCCAATTGATCCCGTTTTAAAATAAAGAAAGAGTTACAAGAGTTAGGACAAATCAAAAGCAGGTGCATTCAAATTTAAATTTTCGTTTACGTACCTCGAGACTTCATTTTTAGATGGTCGCTTTAGCGACCGTCTAAAGTGCTTAGTGTGAAATTCAGGTCGATACGGCCTAGATATGATTAACCCAATACCCGCTTGCGTATCCGCGCAAGAAAGAGTTGTATAATTTATGCAAGAGGTTTGAGTTCTCCAATTATGTGTATTCACAAATGGAAACATTCTATTAATATCGTGTTGCATTCAATATTTTCGAACGGTGATTTATAGAAAAGAATCAATAAACAATGATCGTATTGTACGTGTCGCGGAGGAGATTGTTTATGAATGATTAAAATAGTCCACTTTCTGCTGCGTGTGCGTGACGTAGTATTTTCGCTCAGCTCATTCATAAATCTGAGGCTGGCGATAAACAAAGGGGAGTCCGTGTGAGAATAACGCAATAGTATAAGGTTACGCTTGTTTATATTCACAGGTCTCAATTAATAATACGTTGACCACGAGTTCAACAGTTATTACAGGGATACGATAGACAACATAAAAAAATGTTTCATAGACAACATAAAAAAATGTTTCATTATCGCTGAAACTGTTAAAAAACATTTAAATATAACAATAATATTCTCTAAAAAATGTAGTCTTGCTGTTTTGAAATAAGGTTTGGAATTTTGTTTTCTAAATAACTTAATTCAAAACAAAAGTTTAATTATAGTGTTTTTTACTTGTTAGTAGCATATTTACCGCATTATAATGTGTGTTATAATAGGCAAACCAAACATTAGTAAAATTCAATCTGCCTTCGCACATAGAAGGAATGGGTCAATTAGGTGCTGCGTTTCCTTTGCTTACTTCAGTTAGAGGTCAATTATTTAAGTAATAGCAATCACAAGGCTTCGGCTTCAAAGGAATAGCGGAGCGTTCTTACATAATAAAAGTCGTAGTCGCATGGTATTTGCGTTTTGCGTCCTATTTGGTCACGTGGTTCTTTTTCGCGGGTGTTTTGGCATTCATGATATGAGGCTATTAATAGATGCGCCTGTCGATAAACAAAGGAAAGTTTACGGGTTATAACAACGCAATAGGTTACGCTCTCGCATACAACTCAATGACGTAGTACAGGTCGTAAATAGAGAGATTCGGGAAAAAGTTGACGCTTATTTATATTCACAATTTATAAAACGTTGAACATAAGTTCAACAATAACTTCAGCGACACGAAAGACAAAAAAAAGTTTCATAATTGATAAACCCGAATATAACAAACAATTTATAATAATAATACGAATGCAAAAGTAGAAGGTTAGTAGAAGGTTAAGCTTGATTATATTCACAGTTCTCAATACATAGACAGTCGGATATGAGTTCATCAATTACCACAGGCATACTATAGGCAACCTCGAAAATTCTTTTTAATCGCTAAAACCGAAAACAACTTAATATATTATATTAAATATATTTATAACAATAAATTTCTTTTAAAAATGTAGTCGGGGTATACGCTGACTTTGAAATAAAGTTAGCAATTTACTTTTCTAAATAATTAAATACAATTAAACAAAAGTTAAACTATTGTGTTGTGTTTTTCACTTGTAAGCTGCATATTCACCGCATGAAATGTGTGTTTGCATTGTCAAACCACACATTAGTGTGAGTAAATAAAAAATATACTACGGGAGAGCACTTCATATGTGTCCTCATATGCCTTGTTAAGAGTATCTTTCTTCACTATCGAAATATATCGTATGTTTATATTTGATTTAAACGCAGTTTTCTTTCGACACATTTAAATCACACGTCAATAGCGCCGTCATGCGAAAATGGGTCTTATGCGTTTCGGCAAGCGTTTGTTAAACCCAACATGTGCTTTTGCGCAGTCAGGCCATAGGCGATGCTGTTCGCTTTAAAATCACTCAATATGTTATGTTTCTCCTTACCAGAAGGAGGGATAGCTGAGTGGGCTATTTATATGATGGGCGCATATGGAATAAGACCCATTTTCGCATGACGAGGGTCATTACAAATCTCATTGCGAATTGAAAATGCCACATATAAGAACAATGCATTTTGATACAAAATTGAATTGAAAATAGCAAACTTGTTTATAATGGCAGCCTATCCACACATTAAGGAATGATTTCCAGACGTGCTGACCAAGTACGGCAAACATTGTGGTATGATAATTAAACGATTTTCTCTTATCGTGACATTATACTATTTCGCTAATGATTGTTTTCTCATTTTGGAGGCGAAAGTGAAATTCTGCGAGATGGATTATAACGCGTAATTGTAACAGGGCCACAATTTGTGTCGTTTGAGCATACAGAGAGTAGTCCGGAATTCCTTACACTGAACAGTGCTACATCCTTTGAAATGAGCACATACGCAGTGATGTAGCAAAAATTCAGAGGTTGTATCTCGAATCAGCTTATTAAATATTCGAAAATATTCATGCGTGTCTGTTGGCGTTATGTAAGTCACTAAGATGAAAACTGAAACAGCTACGCCTAAAAGCGCATTAGTGCTCTATACCTATGTTTATGTTAGCGTTGTTGACACCGTGTGAACTGCTCGGGTAACAAGTAAAGCATAAACAGCAATGTTTATATACTTTTATTCCTCCACATACAAGATACGAAGATTATTGTATATTTTGAATTTGTATAT
This sequence comes from Dreissena polymorpha, assembly GCF_020536995.1. NCBI lineage: Eukaryota > Metazoa > Mollusca > Bivalvia > Myida > Dreissenidae > Dreissena > Dreissena polymorpha. Next base: position 22,348,491 of record NC_068359.1, on the reverse strand, counting down.
GGTGTCAAAAATCAAAAGTTTTGTACACGGAACTTTCATTATGAATTTATATTCTTGGTGAGATAGTCATTTGATATTAGAAAAAAATATTCCTTTAATATGATGGTGACTGCAAATTTTCTTTATATTAAGTTATCATTACCATTTTCATCATACTTTCTATGCTTTCAGAACTTCCAAAAAGCATGTTGTTTTTATTTTGTCTACGTTATTTCTATGAAATAATAAGGATGATAAAAAGTGCACATAAAACTCGACCCGTGCGCTATGACACACACTTTATAAAGTTGAATGGCGTGTATTCATTTCAAACTTGCGATTGATTTTCAAAAAGGAATTGCGTGTTAATTTATGCAATAGCGAACATCTTCAGTGCCTTCAGCGCTTTGATTACCTTCAGAGATGGTTTTTGTTGAGAAGTTGTTTTCGTGATTAGCTTAATCATCTCCTCTAACGTAAGCTCTACGCGTCTGCGTTTAGCTGGAGGCTGCGACATTTTAGGTTTGAGAAGACTTGTAGATTGAAGATTATTTATACTGAAGATGCGTTTGAAATTAGTCGATAATTGCGCGAGCGGAATGGATTACATCGCACGCGCCATGCTGACTAGGCATTGTAATTTACACGCCTCGGGCATCTTAAGAATTTGGACCGTCCGGTGTACTCAATGTATTTTACGTTGAAAATGACTAAATTCGATGAGATATCCGTTCGGTTTCCGGTTTTGAGAGAGTTCGGTTTATTCAACATTAAATAGTTATACTTAATAAATAAATACTTAAATAGTACATGCATAGGAGATTCACATTAATCTCGTTAAAACTTAAAAACACGGTCATAGTGTCTGTGGATACCGGTAATCGGTAATGTTTTAAACATTTACCTCATTCAGGAAAGGGAATACCTCGAAATCCTCGGTTGTGACGTCACCGAATCCGCTGGAATAAACCCGTCCTCGTCGAAGGGTTCCATAGTATAGAAATCACCTTAATGAAAGAGAAAAGGAGTAGACATTTGCAAAATGTTTATTAACGTCCGATTTATAAAGAAAAAGATATCAGATCAAAAGAAATGTGCCTTCACGCAGTATCGCATTCTGCTGAGTACAAATGGTAACTGCGTATTTAATAGCTGAAGAAATTAATTTTGTTGGGTCGAATATATTTTACCAGTTCTGTTAACATTGTGGAGTGGATTTTATCAGTACAAAACAAAAGCAAAGGCGCCTAAATAATCACCGCCGAATTGCGGAAGCCTTCTTTTAGTAGATTTCTTAATTGGATGTGGCAGCCGTGCTTGAGAAGCCCGCCGTGCCGGCATCGCGTCGTCCCAGTGTAGGCACTTTGCGGTCAACTAACGGCAATATTTTCGTTCTAAAGTTTGCGAGGCTATAGACTAAACGGTGCACTTGTTTTAATAGTGCGGCCCCTTGGCATAGCTTGATTGTTTTAGCCACAATTAAATACCTTTCAAGGAACAATTAAACAAGATCGACAGCCTTGCATGAACCGAGCGAAGTTCATCCTACACAGTTTTACAAACATATTGACTTAGCAAAAATCTAGCAGTTAACGTGTGGTTTGTCACCGGGTCAGAGCTCTAGTTTTTGTATATAAGTTGCAAATTTACATTCGCTCATTATTGTGTTTTGTTGTATTCGTTCTGACGCCCTCATCTGTTGATACGGGTTGGGGTAAAACATGTCCAATGGTGCAGATTGCGGCCTCCGAACGCGGGGAGACCCTGGTGCATATTGCTGGTCGTGAAATCCATGCCTGTTATCCGGAGGAAGAAATCAGCAGTTATACATGGGCATGGGCAAGGAACACAGCTCATATGCTCCGTTATTCACTCTAGGACACGGAAATGAGGTCGCAAACATGCGTAACCGGTATAAGGATTTTCCAACGTGTAAACCAATTGATTTAATAGTATTACATGTATATGTGTTTTACCAATACACTAGATACGGGATAAAGTCCCATTTTGACATTTACAATACCTAAGATAAAAGTACCGAATATGCGACTGTTACGATGAAAGAACCTACCGAATATGAGATTGCATGACTCGAGGCCAGCCTTTCTGATGGTCGAAGTGACGTCATTGAGGTAGGTAAAACTGTCGCAGATCCTGTCTAGATGGACTGCAGCAAACGAATCCTTGGTTTAACGGTTTAATGAACGTGAGATGCATGCCCTACGTGTTTCAAATACTTATTACATGTAAAAATAACGCGTCTCGTTATGGATTCATTAACAGTGAATGTACATTCAATGTCGCACTTGTAACGCAACACGTTTATCATTCTAATTTCTAAAACAACGCCTAAGAAATCAAACGTAAATTGTATATATTGATTTTGAGAGTACATTTACTTCCTACATAGTTGCTAAAATTCATTCATCAATGAAGATGTGAAACTTCTGGACCATCGGTCAGATCAAACGAAAATTTGATTAAAAATCGTGTGTGTTCCATTAGACGATTGCAGGCTTATTGCAACCGAAAAATAGTAATCTTGATAAAAAAAATTGTAATACAACGAATACAACAAAAGATAAGACGTGTATGCAAAATTAATTTTGCGATAAATACATCGTTTCAGTCGTATTAATGCTTTCTTAAAAAAATTTAATTTGTGATAATTTAAAATGACTTGTTTTCGACTTTGCTTGAAAACATTGACTCATGAAATTGTCTTACCTGTTATTCAACTTATTATGTACGTTTATAGCGTTTTCGAGGTGGAACGTTTAAAAAATTTGCACCGTCTTACAAACATTGCCATATTAGTATGTTACCAAATCTTTATCACTGACGTTTTAATTATGCGTTGATGTTTTTGTCTTCCGCGTTGATAGTTGCCGAGCATTACAGCTCTATTACGTCAGATACTTGGTCGCTTATCAATCCAATATTAGTCTTACTCGGGCAAAACTGGTTTTAATGCATGTGCGTATAGTATCATCCCTGATTAGCCTTTGCCGTCCGCATAAATAGTATTGTGTATGGAAGTTGAACTAGCCGGAAACAACATATTATCTATGGAGTTAGTCTTATGTACAAATAATATTGTGTATGTTTTTGAATTATCAATAACCATATTGTGCATTGGTTTTTAATCATGCTCAAACACTAATTTGTATGGGGGATGGTGAATTACGCGGAAAAAAATGTGTGTAATTGGTTGAACTATGAACAAACACTATTGTGTATAGGGTTTGCATTGTGCACGATATATATTTTGAATAGGGTTTGGGACGACCAAAGACCACACATGTTATATTCAACTTAAAAACAACCGTAATTCTTTTGATCTCGGAAAAATCTTAAACAAAATATCCCGGTGTGCAAGCTTAACTGTTAATGAAGAGATGCAAATCATACACATGCAATATTATTAATTCACAATAATAAGGGGCTAGCTACGCCCCTGCTACCTTCCATCTCCGAACACAGAACCCCGTTAAGCATTCTGACGTATCCATGGTTACCTGAACTTACTATTCGCGGCGAACTCTGGCGACACCATATCCGGTAGACCACTTTGACAATCACTCTGAATATTGTCAGGATCACCACTCTTAATATTATCATGATCACTGACTCCATTTTGTCTCTTGCAAACGTACCCGCGCGGTATTATGAATTACGTCGGTAACAAAACGTAACGAAGACTCTTCAACATAACTGATTTAAGATCTTTTTTCAAAACAGTTTATCCGTATTATTATAGAGCACTTTCTTGAACATAACTGGTAAGACATGAAGACGTTTTAAATGTAATCAGGTTTACTTTTTAATGTGCGACAGTATTTGTTCAGTTATATCCACGTTATATAAACTTTTCAAAATGTGCTATAAATGAAAACACGAATCAATGATAAATGTATCTTGTTGTAATGCTTACGTTATTGTATACAAGTTATTCACTAACCCCACTATCGATCAGCAGACGATTGACTGCTTAATCTTACGGAGGATTCCGGAGATAGTCGATGTATCACGATTGCACTAACCCCACCAACAGGGGTGAGGGCAACTTTTTAACTTTGGGGCGGCGGGACTCATGTAGTCATTTTTTGCTTTCTTATGTAAACCAACTGTTAAAGCGAATGTGGTAAGGAGTTATTTTTATAATAACGCAACAACTTCGTAATATTTATTATTATTGTGTGAATTATTTATTTTCCACCATTACATCGCCATTCAGTCTCATTAGCTGGTTGAAATTGCCCTCACGTTCATCTTGTCGCCGTAATGCAGACCCCTGTCGCATAAGTTACATCAAAGCGCTGAAGGCACTGAAGTTGTTCGCTGTTGTCGTCCTTGATTAGCTTGTGCGCATTGCACAGGCTAATCAGTGTGCACATGTTAATCATATTTGACATGCATTAAGCCCCGTTTTCCCTGAAAGCAGCCAATATGTACAGATTTCAATGATAAACACTAGACTGGCCAATGTCGACTTAAAAGCTGGTAAATACACCCACTGAAGTAGTATAGCAGACGCTCCTAAGCATTCGTCGTCTGCGGTGCAGACAGGCAGCGGTAATTGTTCCTAGCGTAGTGAGTGAATGTCCTTAGCGTAGCTAAGCTAGATAAGCACATACTGATTTCCAATACATGCTCTGTAAATTTAGTCGGCCGCTAACGCGACCAACTAATAATGATTCTCAAAATATAGTAAGGAGCTGTGTCCGGTTGTTTTTTAAATCTCATTTGAGCGTGCGCTGGATTTCACCGATCTCCTTGGTGATTCATATGTATGTTTACGACGATGAGCTTCACATGCTTAAGTCAATCAAAGCGCTGAAGGCACTGAAGATGTTCGCTATTGCATAATTTAACACGCAATTCATTTTTCAAAATCAATCGCAAGTTTGAAATGAACACACGCTATTCGCCTTTATAAAGTGTGTATCATAGCGCACTGGTCGAGTTTTGTGTGCACTTTTTATCATCCTTATTATTTCATAAAAATTACTTAGACAAAATAAAAACAACATGTTTTTTGGAAGTTCTGAAAGCATAGAAAGTATGATGAATATGGTAATGAGAACTTAATATAAAGAAAATTTGCAGTCACCATCATATTAAAGGAATATTTTTTCTAATTTCAAATAACTATCTCACCAAGAATATAAATTCATAATGAAAGTTCCGTGTACAAAACTTTTGATTTTTGACACCATATACAAATTCAAAATATACAATAATCTTCGTATCTTGTATATGGAGGAATAAAAGTATATAAACATTGCTGTTTATGCTTTACTTGTTACCCGAGCAGTTCACACGGTGTCAACAACGCTGACATAAACATAGGTATAGAGCACTAATGCGCTTTTAGGCGTAGCTGTTTTACTCAGTTTTCATCTTAGTGACTTTTACATAACGCCAACAGACACGCATGAATATTTTCGAATATTCAATAAGCTGATTCGAGATACAACCTCTGAATTTTTGCTACATCACTGCGTATGTGCTTAATTCAAAGGATGTAGCACTGTTCAGTTTAAGGAATTCTGGACTACTCTCTGTATTCTCAAACGACACAAATTGTTGCCCTGTTACAATTACGCGTTACAATCCATCTCGCAGAATTTCACTTTCGCCTCCAAGATGAGAAAACAATCAGTTGCGAAATAGTATAGTGTCACGATAAGAGAAAATCGTTTAATTATCATACCACAATGTTTGCCGTTCTTGGTCAGCACGTCTGGAAATCATTCCTTAATGAGTGGATAGGCTGCCATTATTAACAAGTTTGCTATTTTGAATTCAAATTTTGTATCAAAACGCATTGTCCTCAAATGTGGCATTTTCAATTCGCAATGAGATTTGTAATGACTTCGTCATGCGAAAATGGGTCTTATTCCATATGCGCCCATCATATAAATAGCCCATTCAGCTATCTCTCCTTCTGGCAAGGAGAAACATAACATATTGAGTGATTTTATAGCGAACAGCATCGCCTATGGCCTGACTGCGCAAAAGCACATGTTGGGTTTAACAAACGATTACCGAAACGCATAAGACCCATTTTCGCATGACGGCGCTATTGACGTGTGATTTAAATGTGTCGAAAGAAAACTGCGTTTAAATCAAATATCAACACACGATATATTTCGATAGTGAAGAAAGACACTCATAACAAAGCATATGAGGACACATATGAAATGCTCTCCCGTAGTATATTTTTTATCTACTCACACTAATGTGTGGTTTGACAATGCTTACACACATTTCATGCGATGAATATGCAACTTACAAGTGAAAAACACAACACAATAGTCTAACTTTTGTTTAATTGTATTTATTTATTAAGAAAAGTAAATTGCAAACTTTATATCAAAGTCAGCGTATACGCCGACTACATTTTAAAAGATATTTATTGTATTAAATATATTTAAAATAATATATTTAGTTGTTTTCGGTTTTAGCGATTATAAAGCATTTTCGAGATTGCCTATAGTATGCCTGTAGTAATTGATTAACTCATATCCAACTGTCTATGTATTGAGAACTGTGAATATAAACAAGCTAAACCTTCTACTAACCTTCTACTATTGCGTTGCTAGCACCCGTTAATACAAAAGATCGCCGCTATCTGTTGAAAACCAATGAACGTTTTCCAGAAATACCCACTGTAGTAGCATGAACGAGGTTACGAAACAGGTCATTCGTATTATTATATACCGGTATAAGGATTTCCCAACGTGTAAACCAATTGATTTAATAGTATTACATGTATATGTGTTTTACCAATACACTTGATATGGGATAAAGTCCCATTTTGACATTTAAAATACCTAAGATAAAAGTACCGAATATGCGACTGTTACGATCAAAGAACCTACCGAATATGAGATTGCATGACTCGAGGCCAGCCTTTCTTAACACGCAATTCATTTTTCAAAATCAATCGCAAGTTTGAAATGAACACACGCTATTCACCTTTATAAAGTGTGTATCATAGCGCACTGGTCGAGTTTTGTGTGCACTTTTTATCATCCTTATTATTTCATAAAAATTACTTAGACAAAATAAAAACAACATGCTTTTTGGAAGTTCTGAAAGCATAGAAAGTATGATGAATATGGTAATGAGAACTTAATATAAAGAAAATTTGCAGTCACCATCATATTAAAGGAATATTTTTTCTAATATCAAATAACTATCTCACCAAGAATATAAATTCATAATAAAAATTCCGTGTACAAAACTTTTGATTTTTGACACCATATACAAATTCAAAATATACAATAATCTTCGTATCTTGTATATGGAGGAATAAAAGTATATAAACATTGCTGTTTATGCTTTACTTGTTACCCGAGCAGTTCACACGGTGTCAACAACGCTGACATAAACATAGGTATAGAGCACTAATGCGCTTTTAGGCATAGCTGTTTTACTCAGTTTTCATCTTAGTGACTTTTACATAACGCCAACAGACACGCATGAATATTTTCGAATATTCAATAAGCTGATTCGAGATACAACCTCTGAATTTTTGCTACATCACTGCGTATGTGCTCAATTCAAAGGATGTAGCACTGTTCAGTGTAAGGAATTCTGGACTACTCTCTGTATGCTCAAACGACACAAATTGTTGCCCTGTTACAATTACGCGTTACAATCCATCTCGCAGAATTTCACTTTCGCCTCCAAGATGAGAAAACAATCAGTTGCGAAATAGTATAGAGTCACGATAAGAGAAAATCGTTTAATTATCATACCACAATGTTTGCCGTTCTTGGTCAGCACGTCTGGAAATCATTCCTTAATGAGTGGATAGGCTGCCAATTATTAACAAGTTTGCTATTTTGAATACAATTTTGTATCAAAAAGCATTGTTCTCAAATGTGGCATTTTCAATTCGCAATGAGATTTGTAATGACCCTCGTCATACGAAAATGGGTCTTATTCCATATGCGCCCATCATATAAATAGCCCATTCAGCTATCTCTCCTTCTGGTAAGGAGAAACATAACATATTGAGTGATTTTATAGCGAACAGCATCGCCTATGGCCTGACTGCGCAAAAGCACATGTTGGGTTTAACAAACGATTGCCGAAACGCATAAGACCCATTTTCGCATGACGGCGCTATTGACGTGTGATTTAAATGTGTCGAAAGAAAACTGCGTTTAAATCAAATATCAACACACGATATATTTCGATAGTGAAGAAAGATACTCATAACAAGGCATATGAGGACACATATGAAGTGCTCTCCCGTAGTATATTTTTTATCTACTCACACTAATGTGTGGTTTGACAATGCTAACACACATTTCATGCGATGAATATGCAACTCACAAGTGAAAAACACAACACAATAGTTTAACTTTTGTTTAATTGTATTTATTTATTTAGAAAAGTAAATTGCAAACTTTATTTCAAAGTCAGCGTATACGCCGACTACATTTTAAAAGATATTTATTGTATTAAATATATTAAATATAATATATATAGTTGTTTTCGGTTTTAGCGATTAAAAAGCATTTTCGAGGTTGCCTATAGTATGCCTGTAGTAATTGATTAACTCATATCTAACTGTCTATGTATTGAGAACTGTTAATATAAACAAGCTAAACCTTCTACTAACCTTCTACTATTGCGTTGCTAGCACCCGTTAATACAAAAGATCGCCGCTATCTGTTGAGAACCAAAGAACGTTTTCCAAAAATACCCACTGTAGTAGCATGAACGAGGTTACGAAACAGGTCATTCGTATTATTATTATAAATTGTTTGTTATATTCGGGTTTAGCGATTATGAAACATTTGTGTTTGTTTTTGCCTATCGTATAGCTGAAGTTATTGTTGAACTTATGTTTAATGTTTTATAAATTGAGAATATAAATAAGCGTTAACTTTTTCCCGGAACTATTAATAGCCTCAATTTACGACTTGTACTACGTCATTGAGGTGTATGTGAGAGCGTAACCTATTGCGCTGTTATCGCCCGTGGACTTTCCTTTGTTTATCGACAGGCGCATCTAAATAGCCTCATATTATGAATGCACTGAACAAAAATACTACGTCATGAAGACGCTGCAGAAAGTGGACTATTTTATTCCTTCATAAACAATCTCCTCCGCGACACTTACAATACGATCATTGTTTAATGATTCTTTTCTATAAAAGCACCGTTCGAAACTATTGCATTTAACACGATATTAATATCATGTTTCTATTTGTGAATGAATATAATTGGAGAACTCAAACCTTTTACATAAATTATACAACTCTTTCTCGCGCGGATACGCGTAGTAAGCGGGTATTGGGCTCCTAGTAGCTAAGCCGTATCGACCTGAATTTTAGACTAACCACCTTAGACGGTCGCGAAGCGACCATTTAAAAAACATTTATGTGTAATACCACCGTTCATTAAACATTCAGCAAAATATTTACATGCAATCGTATTCGTATTAAACGTCGATTTAACTAAGTCCTATATGTATGTCTATATATATCGCGCTCGTTCACAGTAATGAAGCGACGTGTATACGCGTTGCAGTATCATTCCTTGAAATGTATCGGCCTGAAATTAACACGCCAAACCTCAATTGCTGTTTTCATAAAACCTTGAACTTCAGCTCATTTTACAAGTAATCGGATCGGGTGAAAGGTTTATTACATTCAGTCGGCTTTGTGTTTTAATAGAAAACAACTGCATGATTTACCTTACATCACCCGTATTAAAGACATTTATTAAAATAACACATGTCTACATATACAACCAGTTATATTCGAACATTCGCAATATTAATATAATACGGTATACCGCCAATTAAAGGGGCCTTTTCACAGATTTTGGCATTTTTTAACTTATTCATTAAATGCTTTATATTGATAAATGTAAACATTGGATCGTATAAGCTCCAGTAAAAAATCAAGAATAAAATTTAAAAAAGGAAAAGAACATTGCCCGGAGCAGGTTTCGAACCAGTGACCCCTGGAGTCCTGCCAGAGTACTGAAGTAAAAACGCTTTAGCCTACTGAGCTATTCCGCCGTGTACACATACTGGACGTATTTTATACCTTATATAAGCAATCTTCGTAGTTTCACAAAATTTAACGACAAAAACAGAACTCTCCAAATTATTCAATCGTTTCGCGTTGCAACGCTTTATAATTTTTAGGTTTTAAAATCTTCAAAAGATGCATATAATGGCTATATTAGACCATGGTAAATGTTCAGTATTACTGTTTCCTCACAAATATCATAACTAAAACGAAAATTTGCGAATCTGAAACAACTTTTTTCAATTTTGTCAATTTACCAAAGCGTGAAAAGATCCCTTTAAGAAACTTAGTAAAGTGGCTTCTAATACTATAATGATCATTAAAATTTCAATTTAAAACACGCGATTGAAAATTACATCAATATCGGTTGTGAATCACATTAAAATGCACTTTGTGAATATCATTTACACATGCATCTAGTAATTACATCATTATATATTTAAATATATCTTTCGGATCATCAACCCGACTTCCTTCCCTACACATCCTTTGAGTGACCTCTGTCAATATCTCATTCATTCGTCTCTGTATCGCCTGGATCATAGTATCCGACTTGTTTATCACACCATTATCATCCCGGCACTGGTATCCTCTGATATAGAGCTTAAGTACAAGCAATTGAATTTCCACTCGCCTCTTACCGTACCACACACAAGGCTCTGGATGTGAGATTATTGCTGTCCGTATCTTCGGTATTCTGAGCAATACCTTCGGTCCTTCGTCAATCATGTCTGTAATCATTTGTATCCACGCTCGCTTCTGCGTATTATCCAGACCACATGCCGCCATCAGATTTCTCTCTGGAATCATGTAATACAAGAGGTTTTCTGTTAATATAGCAGATCGTAGTTCAACCAGCCCTTCGCGTAGCCAGTGAAACAACGTCCTTTTGTTAAGCAATTGTTGTGGAATGTTCTCCGCGATCCAGAAAACTATGTTTTTAGCTGTATATGATGAAAGTTCTTTCTTGAGTGGCCTTAATACTTCCTTTATCATCATTTTTAGTAATACATAAATGTAAACCTGGGTGTTATTAAGACAGCTCACAAGATAATTCTCCCCAGTATTGAAACAGATCCTCCATTCTACATGTTTATATTCGCTACCCTTAAAACCGACAGGTGTCACAAATGCTCCCATGGATACAATTTTGTGAACGACATCCGGAGGTGGCCAATGCCGACGTCGTTCAGCCCATTTTCTAAGTATGCTGGGACAGTAACAGTGTAACGAATTGACTACGTCTATATTTAATGCCCCTTGTGTTATCGGCGTTGACGGCCCTGCACGTTCATGTAATGATAATTTGCTAATGCATAGAAAATCACCATTACGTTCTTCATAAGCATTAACGTACAAGTCGCTGCTCAAGAGAGCACGTCCGTTTTCATAAGCACACTAAGCATTTCGAACAAATCTGTGAATATTTGTACCAGGCCGCTCTAGTGCAAGTCTGCAATGTCCGTGGTAGCATACCCCGGTGTTTAATGTAAACACAGTAATTTGCCTTGGTAGTATATCATAACTAACATCGTTTTCTAGACACATGACATCTTGTAATACACACATGATGTCCGTGTCACTCTCAAAGAAGTTTGTCAGTCCCTCGGCTTTACTACCCGTAGTGATTAAAAGCGCAGACGAATTGCTTTGATTGCTATACACCTCCCTGTAGGCCTCTCTTCGCGCCTTTCTGATATGAAACTCATACCCAAGCGAGTTCATCACAGTACTGGTTTCTATGGACTCACGTTGCCATGGAACCTGAAGTTTATTGAAACATGTAAATACAACAGAAAACACTATCGGCACGAAGCCAACATGTGTGATGCAACAAAGTTTAACAATTAACGTAATTAATCTGTGGAAAAGTGTTGAAATTATTCGTATTTTTTAAGTTTTAAAATAATACACATAATTCGACAGTGTATCACGCTGGTAATCCGAATACTGCAATATACGCGAGAAGTAAGTTCCTCCGTTTTTAATGTATATTCTGAACATTATTGTTTTGATCAATGGGACATGGTGCAGTTGATAAGTGGTATCTTTTTTGAATTGTTATGAACGAATTTCACGAACATATGGTAGATTTTGCAAAGAAAAATTCACCGCAAAACAGCATGAACTTATCAGTTCCCAGAAAAAAATACTGAACAAATATCGCATAGCCGCGTCATGTTTTTTAATAAACATTTAAAAAAAAATTAGCGAGTAGAAAACTCCCTCTATCTAGAGCTCTGATTATGGTGAGCACGTTCCTTTACGCAACGATAACGTTTGCTTGATATGCACTTCTCTTGACCTGAAAACACGTTATTGGGTGGGTTAAAACAAGCACAGGTAAGAAATTCGAATTGAATAGATAAAAACTGGTTCTGAAAAAGGGAATCTGTTAATGAAAAGTGTATTCGTCATATTTTAATGCGGAAACACAGTACTTATTCTGTCAAAGATATTTTTGTGTTTTTCACAGTATCTGAACCAATAATTAAAAATACTCTGTCGAAGTATAAGTGCTGTTACTGTACGTTAATTACAACAGAAATGACGATTATTATAAACTGTTGAAAACTGTGCCAAATACCGCAAGAGCAAGGCAGAATAAGAACTCATTCTACAGAGCCAAACATGATGGCTGAAATTCCAGTCAAAGTCCCACGAAGGAATAATTAGTATTACCATAAGATTGGATAATTAGGGGCAACCCATTGAACTCCGGGGTTCTTAAAACTTCATCACACGGACAAATACAAATCGCAAAAATCTCATAACACTTATTACAAACAAGTGGATGTCGTGTTTAAGTTTGAAGATGTATAGGATCCCGATGAAGTGGACGCAATAGGCCCATCACCTGTAAACAACACTCACACAAGGAAGTGCTGTGTAGTTTACCTTGTGTGTTGGAACAGTTAGAAAGAGATTGACAATGGAAAGGTTTTTGAAATACACGCGGCTGCTGAAAGAGGTAGATTGTCAACACCTCACATTTGCTCCTTTGTATTTGCATGTTTGGTCTATTTGTGATTACACTTGAAGAATAAGATACAGACGAGTGAATTTAAAATTTTGGTAGATTAATTCGTGGGCGAAATTATTCCATCAGTAGAGCGTCACTCTGTAGAAAGCAGTGGTGTGAACATACCGGAATTAACCCACAATTCGGTTAGAGTACTGGTGAAGTACCAAAAACCGACTTCATCAGGAATGTACATAAGTTTCAACGTGACAAAAAAAATCGATATTCCAAAGGGATAACACTAATGAAGCATGTTTTTATTTACGAAATTACAGAAATTGTTATTTCTTGGTTGCTTACTTTACCAGTATTCCACAAGGAATTTTACATTTCTGGACTAAAAACAGTGCCGTCCATCTGTTGGTGTCGGGTAATCGGATACGGTGGCACTAAGGTGACATCAACGCTCCAAAAAAAAAAGTCGGGAAAACACAAGTTATGTTTTCCTGTCGCCAAAAAAAAAATTAACTCGGGGAAACACAAAATAAGTCTCTTTTCAGGAGTTTTTTTTTTTTGGCGACGGGAAAACAAAAGTTCTGTTTTCACGTCTTTTTTTTTGGAGCGGAAAACACAAGTTCTGTTTAAGTAGTAGTAGTAGTAGTAGTAGTAGAAGTAGTAGTAGTAGTAGTAGTAGTAGTAGTAGTAGTAGTAGTAGTAGTAGTAGTAGAAGTAGTAGTAGTAGTATGTTTTGCTATATCAGAACTTGCCTTTAGGACGTTTTCAAATGTTCCCTCCATATAATCCGCGTCTGTGATTGGCCGTTTATCTTGTGCGCACAATATAGCGATTGTGTTTTCAAGTCTCAAAAAAAAGAGTCTTCGAAAATAAAAAAAAGACGTGAAAACAGAACTTTTGTTTTCCCGTCGCAAAAAAAAACCCTCCTGAAAACAGATTTATTTTGTGTTTCCCCAAGTTAATTTTTTTTTTTTGGCGACGGGTAAACATAACTTGTGTTTTCCCGACTTTTTTTTTGGAGCGGTGATGTCACCTTAGTGCCACCGTAATCGGAAGCAGAAGTTCCATTGTCAATGATTGATTAAAGAAATGTCCTTGAAAATGTTGCATTCAATTAATAAAAATTAAAATGTCCTCCCATTTGTAAGTTAACTACAAATGTCACATATTATAACACCGAGAGAAATACTGATCTATTCATTTAATAGTAAACACGTTTTTTATTTATGTTTTTTTATGTTTCTTTAAAATATGTTCAGAAAATCAAGATCATGCTGCATTTTTGATGGAATTGTATCGTTTTCTTCATGATGCCCATCGTTCTTCCGCAAACTTCTTTCTTCGAAATGTAAAGTGTCATATCAATTATCGGCAAAACTATGTTCCGTATAAGAAAACCCAATTAACAGAACATATATCGTAACAACCAACTGCAGAACTCGCTTCTCTTTAATCGAAGTTCCATCCATATATCGAAGTATCCGGATGACCGGTATGCTCTATTAATGACCAAAGATTAAAGTTTTTAATAAATTATATCAAATTACACCAGTCCGCTGATAACAGGTTTGTTCCGCAATTCTGAATTCCACTGTTGGCAGTTTTCTCCCTTTCTGAACAATCTTGAAAGCAATGAAACATGGGTGCCACCTAAAAAGCAATTATTTGCGACACTATCGATGTACTCTAAAAAAACACAAGAACTTCTACAACACATAACTTACTTCAAGGAGATGAGTGTAAAGGCCTCTTGGACGCGGGGCAAGTTCATGATCTGTCTCTTCATGCCAGTAACCACCTTCAGCCATCTGTACACGTGTATATGGAACACGAACATGCATATACATCAATAATATATACCGGTTTTCAATTGATGGAAACACGTGCCTAATACGACTTTTCTACCATGATATTGTATTCGTAAAATATTTGTTTCAGTATAAAGTGTACTCAATTTTTTACTCGCGAGCCGTCTGGCGACATTAACTCACCAATATGCATGTATATTGTGTATTTTTAAGGCATGGTCATTTGCATCGATTTTCACTAAACTTATTTAGTGAACTCTAGTAAATGTAAGCTTTAAATGTAATTGCCGTTGAGCGGTCTACAAAATATTGACTATATATACATTGCTTATTCATATTAAGAATATTAGATTGAATATCAATGAAGCAAAATTCTACATGATTTCTAACAAGACTTGACATCACAACTTTGGATGTGTTGAGAGGAGCTGACTCATGATCATAAGCATAACGCACTCATCATTATCATCATAACACCGCAGCCATTACACCATTACCATAATACTATCCGTCAGATGCAACATCATCATGATCAAAACAGTTCCACCAACATATTGATCCCACTGCCCCCACTACCATCATCATAACTTACACCACCAATGTGTCCATCTTCATCATAATACTATCACCTAACCACTTACACCCTCGCCATCA
This sequence comes from Dreissena polymorpha, assembly GCF_020536995.1. Taxonomy (NCBI): domain Eukaryota; kingdom Metazoa; phylum Mollusca; class Bivalvia; order Myida; family Dreissenidae; genus Dreissena; species Dreissena polymorpha. The sequence continues at coordinate 22,333,009 of NC_068359.1, read as the reverse complement.
GCCTACACGTCATCAGCAATATCGCCATCACCACAATATTTCCACTACAATCACAACAAACAACATTCTCACACCATATTCGTCATCATGATTATCGTATAAGAACCTTCATTATCATCATCAGACATCAAAAACACCGTCACCATACAATCATCACCGCTTCTACAAGCACCACCAAATTCATCCTTACATTTTCACCACACCACCATCATCATAAGTTCCGTTATCATCAAGGCCTAGATCGTCTTCATCAACCTTTAACCATATGTAGACATTTCTTACAATATATCAAATCATAAATATTAAAGTGTTAAGCGGGAGGGCTGACTTTTTTTTAACAAGATAGTTCACTTATCGAACTTTAACTACAATTACATTTTAGATAGCTCGAAGAAAAGCAGATAAATAACTCCACATAAAGACGTTTACGTAGTTGTCTGACTGTAATCGATAATTCTTGTCGGTGTAAAAAAAAAATTGTTAAAAACTTTCAGCACATGAATATGCTTTTTATTTGGAATACTGACAACGTTTTTGCAATATTATAGTATGTTTATGTTTTCATGCAGTAATTTCATTTTTCCATCAGGTAAGCGCGACTTTAATCAGATGTATATTATAATCACGAAACATTCAGATAGGTTCGATTGTGTAACCAATTTAAATTGAAAATACGTATAAAAAAAATCCAATGTTATTACATACTCGGTAATATATTTATTAATATTGAAATGCTAATTTTGCAAGTCTTGTTATGCGTGTATACATTCATGTGTACCTTCATAAGTTTCAGTTTCTTAATTGATTAACAGCACTTACTTTAACAACGTAGTTTCAAAAAATAAAACACGAACAATTTAGTATTTACGTAAGATACACACGTACTGTATTTCTTTACCAACTTCAAGCAGATTTCCCGATTGCGGTTTGTTATCATAATTTCCCGGGAAATCCCCGCGATATTCCCCATACTTAACAATTTAAAAATGAAACATTACGCATATTTTAAGTGTTACCCCTGTGTTTTTCTCAGTGATTGGTACGTACGGAAATACGAATTTACACTAAAAATATATTTCTAAATCATACGTTTTACATTCTTACTGTAAACAAGATCATGTATCTACTTTCGATTTGCATACAACGATCTGTTTAATGCATACGCAATTTTCCAGCCGAGTTGTCGTTCAATACCATCACATATGTCATCGTCGTGCCAGAGGTTATAATACATACGGTTGAACATTATAGGAATTATACACGTTTTCGAGGGCATGAACATCTGCGGGCGCTCGAAAAATCCGTTCTTGCCTGCGTACGCAGCAGGAGGGCAGGAACGGATTTTGAGAGCGCCCGCAGATGCTTATGTCCGAGAAAATGTGTATTTTCGCTATTATTGCATAAACAAATCACACGTACCAAAATAATTTTAAATAACATTTAAAAAAATATGTTTTGTTCATTCGACATCGACAAAATAATTCGATTATTTCAATACAGTTCAAGGTTGTGTTTTACATATGCCTCACACGGTCATCATCCGAAATGACGAGGCTTTACCTTCGGATAGGCAGTTTTCGATTTAAAATGTGTTTAAACAGTGGATTAATGCAAGCTGAAATGCAGCCGCGCAAAGTAAGAAATTAGGAATTATTTTGGAATTTACAGCAGGAACGTTGAAGGTACATACACACTTACATTTACAGCATAGTCTTTTAAAAGTTTTGAGTGAAAAACCTTAACTTCATTGACGTTGGCAATAAAATAAAGCTGTTGTCAAGAGAGTGCAGATGGTATAACTTGAAAAGTGGATTAAAATAGTCATTATCCCTGCATGCAAGAGGAAACTGATGCTTATTCAGTTCCCCATTTATGCTTGGAAAGTCGTCGAAGGCTGGATAAGGGAAGTAACTGCGCGTGGACCAGATTATGGATATGAAAAACACATGACAGGGCTTGAACGGCACGTGAATCGCATTATTAATACACGATTTCTCCCGTTCAAGCCCTTCTTTTGCCAAGTTTCTGCACCCCGCCAGAGGGCATTATAGAAAGAGTTTATGCAATAATACTATTGTTTAGTCGCTTGGACCTTCAAAAGTCTAATTATGCGTTTTTACATTCATTTGTACCTTATTAAGTTTCATTTTATACATTGAGTATCAAAACTTTTCATTTAAAATCACTGTTAATTATGAAACAACCACTAAACCAAAGAAACGAAACACACTAGCAGGTATACATCTTAAAAAATAGTTTCAAGAAATAAAACACGAACACATTAGTAACAAGAGCTGTCAGAGGACAGCGCGCTCGACTATTCGAGTGCTTGACAGTAAAACGTAAGCCATCATGGGGAAATTGTTCATATTCAATTATTTATTAGACGATCTTTCAAAAATAAAAAAGGAAGAAAAAATATTTTTGGGGGTGGGGGGGGGTAGGGGGGTGAGAGGGGGTATAATGTGGGTTGTGGTAATTTATTATATGATGTAAAAAAAATTGGGAGGGGGGGGTGGGGGTGAGAGGGGGGTATAATGTGGTGTGTGGTAATTTATTAGATGGTGTTAAAATAATCGGGGGGGGGGTAGGGGGGTGAGAGGGGGTATAATGTGGGGTGGGGTAATTTATTAGACGATGTTTATAAACAAAAATGGGGGGGCTGAGGTTAGGGGCGAAGGGTTTCTGGTAGGGGCGTGGGGTATTGTTTGGGTGGAATCCATTGTGGTATTCAGGTTAAGTGTTGTTTTGTCAAAGTAATAATTAAATGTGATCATAAATAAAGAAGTTATGGCAATGTAAGCAAAATGTTCAATTATCTAAGTGTAAAAGGGGCCATAATTATGTCAAAATGCTTGATACAGTGGTCTGCTCTTGTTTATAGGTTGGGGTCATGTTGGTAAACAAGTATGCAACATATAAAAGCAATATGTCAAAGGATATAGGAAATATTTGCGGTAGTACGCAAACATTAACATAGATTTATCAATAATATGCATATTCTAAGTATAAAAGGGGCAATAATTATGAAAATATGCTTGATAGAGTTGTCTGCTCTTGTTTATAGGTTGGGGTTATGTTGGTAAACAAGTATGCAAAATATAAAAGCAACATTTCAAGGGACAATGAAAATAAATGGGGTAGTACGAAAACTTTAACATTTGCTGCATATTCTAAAAGGAAAAGGGGTAATAATTATGACAAAATGCTTGATAGAGTTGTCTGCTCTTGTTTATAGGTTGGGGTCATGTTGGTAAACAAGTATGCAAAATATGAAAGCAATATGTCAAGGGACAAAGAAAACATTTGCGGTAGTACGAAAACTTTAACATTTGCACGCAGACGCAGACGCCGACGCCGGGGTGAGTAGGGTAGCTCCATTATATATATTTCATATATAATAGTCGAGCTAAAAATGAAAAGTACACACGAACCGTATTGCTTTACAACAGTAAAACAACTTCAAGCAGATTACCAATAGCGGTTTCGTTTTCATAAATTCCAGGGAAATCCCCGCTTTATTCCCTATACAAAAAAAAATGAAACAGTACGCATTTATAAGTGTTACCCCTGTGTTTTACAGTAATTTGTACGTACGGAAATACAAATTTACACTATACATATCTTTCTGAATCATACGTTTACAATCTGACTGTAAACAAGATCATGAAGACGTCTATCCACTTTCGATTTGCATACAACGATCTGTTTAATGCATACGCAATTTTCAAGCAGAGTTGTCGTTCCATTCCATCACATATGTTATCGGCATGCAAGAGGTTGAATGCATAAGGTTGAAATTACTATTTCTTAGTCGTTTGGACTTTCAAAAGTCTTATTATGCGTGTACACATCAATTTTTACATTGATAAGTTTGATATTCTAACAGTTTAACAGCACTTTTCATTTTAAATTAGATGTCTAAACATGTTTCGTACTTTAAATTATGAAACACACCACTGATACAAAAGAAACGAAACACACTAGTAGGTATACATCTGAAATAAAATACGAACAATTTAGTTAATACGAAAAGAACACACGTACCGTATTGCCTTTAAAAAGTAAAACAACTTCAAACAGATTTACCAATCGCGGTTTCGTTTTTATAATTTCCCGGGAAATCCCCGCGTTATTCCCGATTCTTTAAACAAATTGAATCAAAGCGCTGAAGGCACTGAAGATGTTCGCTGTTGCATAATTTAACAAGCAATTCATTTTCAAAATCAATCGCAAGTTTGAAATGAACACACGCCATTCATCTGTATAAAGTGTATGTCGTAGTGCACGAGTCGAGTTTTGTATGCACTTTTTATCATGCTTATTTTTTCATAGAAATAACTAAGACAAAATAAAAACAACATGCTTTTTGGAAGTTCTGAAAGCATAGAAAGTATGATGAAAATGGCAATGAAAACTTAATATAAAGAAAATTTGCAGTCACCATCATATTAAAGGAATATTTTTTCTAATATCAAATAACTATCTCACCAAGAATATAAACTCATAATGAAAGTTCCGTGTACAAAACTTTTGATTTTTGACACCATATACAAATTCAAAATATACAATAATCTTCGTATCTTGTGTATGGAGGAATAAAAGTATATAAACATTGCTGTTTATGCTTTACTTGTTACCCGAGCAGTTCACACGGTGTTAACAACGCTGACATAAACATAGGTATAGAGCACTAATGCGCTTTTAGACGTAGCTGTTTTACTCAGTTTTCATCTTAGTGACTTTTACATTACGCCAACAGACACGCATGAATATTTTCGAATATTTAATAAGCGGATTCGAGATACAACCTCTGAATTTTTGCTACATCACTGCGTATGTGCTCAATTCAAAGGATGTAGCACTGTTCAGTGTTAGGAATTCCGGACTACTCTCTGTATGCTCAAACGACACAAATTTTGGCCCTGTTACAATTACGCTTTACAATCCATCTCGCAGAATTTCACTTTCGCCTCCAAGTTGAGAAAACAATCATTAGCGAAATAGTATAGAGTCACGATAAGATAAAATCGTTTAATTGTCATACCACAATGTTTGCCGTACTTGGTCAGCACGTCTGGAAATCATTCCTTAATGTGTGGATAGGTTGCCATTATTAACAAGTTTGCTATTTTGAATTCAATTTTGTATCAAAAAGCATTGTTCTCAAAAGTGGCATTTTCAATTCGCAATGAGATTTATAATGACCTTCGTCATGCGAAAATGGGTCTTATTCCATATGCGCCCATCATATAAATAGCCCACTCAGCTATCTCTCCTTCTGGTAAGGAGAAGCATAACATATTGAGTGACTTTATAGCGAACAGCATCGCCTATGGCCTGACTGCGCAAAAGCACATGTTCGGTTTAACAAATGCTTGCCGAAACGCATAAGACCCATTTTCGCATGACGGTGCTATTGACGTGTGATTTAAATGTGTCGAAAGAAAACTGCATTTAAATAAAATATCAACATACGATATATTTCGATAGTGAAGAAAGATACTCATAATAAGGCATATGAGGACACATATGAAGTGCTCTCCCGTAGTATATTTTTTATCTACTCACACTAATGTGTGGTTTGACAATGCTAACACACATTTCATGCGGTGAATATGCAACTTACAAGTGAAAAACCCAACACAATAGTTTAACTTTTGTTTAATTGTATCTATTTATTAATTTAGAAAAGTAAATTGCAAACTTTATTTCAAAGTCAGCGTATACGCCGACTACATTTTTAAAGGATATTTATTGATATAAATATATTTAATATAATATATTTAGTTGTTTTCGGTTCTAGCGATTATAAAGCATTTTCGAGGTTGCCTATAGTATGCCTGTAGCAATTGATGAACTCGTATCAAACTGTCTATGTATTGAGAACTGTGAATATAAACAAGCTAATCATTCTACTAACCTTCTACTATTGCGTTGCTAGCACCCGTAAATACAAAAGATCGCCGCTATCTGTTGAGAACCAAAGAACGTTTTCCAGAAATACCCGCTGTAGTGGCATGAACGAGGTTACGAAACAGGTTATTCGTATTATTATTATAAATTGTTTGTTATAATCGGGTTTAGCGATTATGAAACATTTTTTTTTTGTCTATCGTATCGCTGAAGTTATTACCGAACTCAACGTTTTATAAATTGAGAATATAAATAAGCGTTAACTTTTTCCCGAATCTATTATAGCCTTAATTTACGACCTGTACTACGTCATTGAGGTGTATGTGAGAGCGTAACCTATTGCGTTGTTATCGCCCGTGGACTTTCCTTTGTTTATCGACAGGCGCATCTATTAATAGCCTTATATCACGAATGGACTGAGCAAAAATACTACGTCATGAAGACGCTGCAGAAAGTGGACTATTTTATTCATTCATAAACAAACTCCTCCGCGACACGTACAATACGATCATTGTTTATTGATTCTTTTCTATAAAAGCACCGTTCGAAACTATTGCATTTAACACGATATTATTATCATGTTTCCATTTGTGAATGAATATAATTGGAGAACTTAAACCTCTTGCATAAATTATACAACTCATTCTCGCGCAGATACGCGTAGTAAGCGGGTATTGGGCTCCTATTAGCTAAGGCGTATCGACCTGAATTTTAGACTAACCACCTTAGACGGTCGCTAAGCGACCATCTAAAAACAAACTATTCTGTTCTGTTCTGATGACGCGCGGCGGTATCTTGTGCCTTTAAACGGCTCCCTTATAACACCCCAACTGTTGGTGCGTTTATTATTTTGACGTGGCGTCCTTCCAGTTGCAGACGCCGGTAATAATGAAACTTCATCCAAAATAATTGATTTAGATCACGCATTTCTTAATTGCAGACATAGCATCAAGCAAGAGAGTTACAGACCACATAGTTACTATTGTACGTTGTTATTGACAGCACACACTTATTGCGTACATTCGTAGTAAACGACGAGAACAGAATGGGATAAACATATTTCACTCTTTTGAATTTTTTAAGTACGGCAGTCTAATTTTTGGATGATACCTAATGAATTCTGAATTTTCACACCAGCGCTCCAGGGGTTCGAGCCCCGTTGAGGGATACTTTTTATTTCTTTCTTAAATTTTATTCTTGTTTATTTACTGTAGCCTTTTAGATCCAATGTTTTCAATCATCATTATAAAGCATTTAATGACAAACTTAAAAACATGCCAAAAGCTGTGAGCATGTGAAAAGTCCCCTTACCGCTAACTAACTGTAAACAATTGGTAGGCGTGATTTTCCAATAACAGACAGGTGCAGGGACTTTTATACAAATCGATTACTTTCCGAAATTTTGCGGCCCCCCCTCCCCCCCCCCCCCCCCCCCCCCCGCCTCTCGTACCCATAGAATACGCACGCCGTTGACTAGATGCTGTGTTCTAACGTGTTTTGTGCATGCAGCGTTTGTGTTTATAGACATTTCATAAGCACAATATCGAAAGTACACGTCAGCATTTAGATTTGAGCTGATAAAATATTTCTACTGAATTCATCACTGTGGCGACCTGTAGTCCATACCTATTCATTTTAAAGTTTATTAAACAATAGCCATTTTACTGCTACACACCTATGAATCATTAAACATTGAGACAAACGACTTATCATTTCTATATCTATAAAGGGTGTACATGTATCTTTCGTTACTTCAGCTAAATCCCGTCTATTGTTGTATGAAAAACTAAAAGCACATTAACGTATTATAAGGAAAGTCGACAACGGCAAAGCTTATAAATAAAGACTCCTTAGTTCTCAAAGTTTCTTTTTATTTAATGCATTATCTCCCGTGTTTTTTACATGTTAGAGGCCTTGTCATGCGAATAATAACGCCAACTGATACGTAACAATTAAATAAATACAATATTCTGAACAAAATTTACGATGAATTAATATCTATTCAGTACTATGTACCTAAAACAAAAGAAAAATATGTAAGTAATTGATAATGAACCAAATAATTCAAGCCATAAGAGTGCATTTGTTCTACGAGACGTTAAGCCATTCTTTGACATGATACTATAATAAAACTTACGAAAATGCTTAGTTGAACTTGTAGAAACTGATATTATAACCAACTGGATGCCTATTATTTAACCATGTGAACTATGCACATATTTGAGCTTTGGTCTTTAGTGTGACCTTGCCCTTTGGTCAATAAAGGACACACCTTCTCCACATGGTGAGCATTTGTTATAACTTATCTCGAAATCGCAGGATAAAGGACGAAGGACAGTCGAGACAAAATGTTTCATGGCCAATGTTATGTTTTAACCTGTCGGTGTTGGTAGACGGGCTTTACATGGTGCGGTAGTCGAGTGGTAACACTCTGGTCTACCACTCCAGAGGTCCCCGGTTCAATCCTTGGCCCGGGCACTGGAAATTTCAGAAATGCATAAAGTGTTTCCCACCCAACTAGAGTTGTACTGGTATGTAACCCAGGTAATGCTCGCATTTATCGGTGCTATACACTGAGTACGTAGAAGAACCAAGGGATCTATTCGCAAAGAGCTAGGGTATCGCACACGGATTCTTTGTACCTCAATACTGTCTTTTCTGCTTGCTGTCTCTTCAGCAAAAACCATAGGACCCCATTGGAAATAAGTGCTTGCACTTTCATGGGTTATCCTTGACTGTAAGGTCAAGAGTAATAAAACAACTACATGCGACACGACGTTTTCTAATTTTAATCATTTGTAGAAAGTAATTACATGATGAATGACAAGTAAAAGTCCGCACATGATGATCAGGCCGAACTCGAACTTTGACCACTAAGTTTGAAATCGGCCTTTGAGGTTGGAAGACGGGTTTTACATGCGATCAGTCGCCTCAGGGCGGTTAAAATTTGTGGAAAGTGATTTTTTATTTGCAATAATAATAAGTAACAATATGGACAAGTTTGGACGCACACACAAACACGCAAAAACACCCGCCGATTGAGACTGATATATTGTGCTTACCGTAAGGGGGCTCCACAATACAACTATTTAAGTAAACAAAACAACGCATTTGTTTCTGAATGTAATATAGATCATTGTTCATTACAATCGGTATATTTTAGTAACTAAACTGAAGTTGTTCAAAATCAATTGTTCATCACGTTCATCTTGTCGCCTTAATGCCAACACCTGTCGCATTAGTTACATCAAAGCGCTGAAGGCACTGAAGTTGTTCGTTGTTGTCGTCCTTGATTAGCTTGTGCGCATTGCACAGGCTAATCAGTGTGCGCAGGCTAATCTTTTTTGACATGCATTAAGCCCCGTTTTCCCTGAAAGCAGCCACTATGTACAGATTTCAATGATAAACACTAGACTGGCCAATGTCGACTTACAAGCTTGTAAATAAACCCACTGCAGTAGTATAGCAGACGCTCCTAAGCATTCGTTGTCTGCAGTGCAGACAGGCAGCGGTAATCGTTCCTAGCGTAGTGAGTTACCGTCCTTAGCGTAGCTAAGCTAGCTTAGCACATACTGCTTTGAAAAACATGCTCTGTAAATTTAGTCGGCCGCTAACGCGACCAACTAATAATGATACTCAAAATGTAGCAAGGAGCTGTGTCCGGTTGTTTTTAAAATCTCATTTGAGTGTGTGCTGGATTTTACCGATCTCCTTGATGATTTATATGTATGTTTACGACGATGAGCTTCCCATGCTTAAGTCAAAAATAAACTATTCTGTTCTGTTCTGATTACGCGCGGCGGTATCTTGTGTCTGTAAACGTCTTCCTTACAACACCCCGACTGCTGGTGCGTTTATTATTTTGTCGTGGCGTCCTTCCAGTTGCAGAAGCCGGTAATACTGAAACTGCCTCCAAATTAATTGATTCAGATCAAGCATTTCTTAATGGCAGACATAGCATCAAGCAAGAAAGTTGCAAAACACAGAGTTTTTACTGAACATTGATTTTGATTGTTCTTTCCGAAAGAATGTTTACGTAAAATGGAAGCACGTGACTTATTGCGTACATTTGTAGTGAACAACGAGAACAGAATGGGATATACATATGATATTATGCTTAATTGAATGTTTGAAGTAGTCTAAGATTTGACTGATACCTATTGAATTCTGAATAAAAATCGTGCTTTTTCAACTTTGCAATGAAATTCATTTTCCGGTAATTGTTTATAATACCTTTAACACCCTCTAAACCCCGTCAGATTCCAAAATAATTTTAATCAACTGACACGCACGCGCTAGTCTTTGTCGTGAATTTATGACGTATGTGGTGTTAATTGTCGCAGATGATGGACCTGTTTGGTGAATGATACATTAAGTCATCGTGCTAACTGCTGACCAACTGTAAGTGATTTTCCAATAACAGGGAATTTTATACAAGTCGATTACTTTCCGAAATTTTGGGCCGCCCCCACCCCTCATGCCCATTGAACACGTACGACTAGATGCTGTGTTCGAACGTGTTTTGTGAACGGTAGACATTTCATAAGCACAATATCGAAAGTACGCGTCAGCATCTAGATTTGAGCTGATGAAATATTTCTACTGAATGCATAACTGTGGCGTCCATACGTATTCATTTTAAAGTTTATTAAACAATAGCCAGTTTTACTGTTACACACCTATGAGTCATTAAAAATTGAAACAAACGACTTATCATTTCCCATTGTGTACACACCGGTCTTACTGACAATAACGTAGTGACGTCACCATCTATGTATAGAATGTATCATTTCATCATTTATAAAGGGTGTACATCATTGTGTACACACCGGTCTTACTGACCTGTGTACTAACGCGCAAGGAATTGTGGGTAGCACTTCTTTTACAAGTGAAAGAAAAAACGAAAGTAAGTCAAGTCATCGTGCTTCTAAAAATCGCTATCAGTCTTAATAGAGATTCAAAATCGCATTTAAACATATTAAATAACATTTTTTAAAACAACATTCCATTTTAAACACATATTTAACACCGTTTTTCTCAATATAAAAAAATATTCATTCCTACGCGGAACTAATTTGGCAGAGCACAAATCCCCAAATCAGGGGAATGTGATGCGTCCTAGCATAGAGGTGACAATAACGTAGTGACGTCACCATCTATGTATAGAATGTGACAATAACGTAGTGACGTCACCATCTATGTATAGAATGGGGTGTACATGTATTTCGTATTGGGTACTTCAGCTAAATCCCGTCTATTGTTGTACGCAAAACTTAAAAGTTTATAACATATAATAAGATATACAATCAAACGAACTTAACATGAATTTCATGCATGCAAGTCGACAACGGCAAAGCTTATTACATGTACATAAATAAAGACTCATTTGTTCTTAAAGTTTCTTTTTATTAAATGCATTTTAATTTTTCTCTCGTGTATTTTACATTTTAGATTCGTTAAAATGGTAAATTTCATGAGAATAATAACGTCAAAGACGTACAAAAATCAATAAATAAATTTGTTTGCATACAATTTTCGCTGAATTAATATCTATTCAGTACTATATGCATAAAACCAATGAACAATATACATATAATTGATAATTAAATTTTAACAAAATAATTCAAACCATAAAAGTTCATTTGTTCTACGAGACGTTAAAGCCACACACCTTTTTTTGGCATAGTAAATTTAAGTATAAATCAAAAACATATTTTATCTATGCCAATTAGAATATATCTGGTGATTACAAGGTATAAATCCGTCTTATTTTGCGCTTTAAAACTTAAAAATCATCGCGTTTGTCGAAATGGACGTTTACGTCTAGAAATCCTACTCTCGGTTTTAAAAGCGGTACCGTTTGAAAAATAATAAATTACTCGCTAACTAGGCTATATATTTAATTTTATCTATGCCATTTAGAATATATCTGGTGGTTGCAAAGTAGAAATCCGTCTTGTTTGCGCTTTAAAACTTAAAAATAATCGCGTTTGTCGAAATGAATGGACGTATACATCTAAAAATCCTACATTCGGTTTTAAAAGCGGTACCGTTTGAACAATAATAAATTACTTGCTAACTAGGCTATAGATTTAATGACAATTTTGCACACTTTCAAATTGCATCTATATGTATTGATTAACATGTATTTCATTTCAAAGTCAGAGGCAATTTGTGTGGCTTAAAGCGAATCTTTGACATGGTACAGCTCATGAAAATGCTTAGTTGATTTTGTAGAAACTGATATTATAACCAGCTGGATGCCCATTATTTAACGAGATGAACTATGCGCATATTTTAGATTTGGTCTTTTGTGTGACCTTGCCCTTTGCCCAATAAAGGACACACCTTCTCCACATGGTGAGTATTTGTTATAAATTATTTCAAAATTGCAGGATAAAGGACGATGGATATTCCAGACAAGATGATTCATGGCCAATTTCAATGTTTAACCTCTCAGTGTTGGTAGACGGATGTTACATGCGACGCAACGTTTTCTAATTGTAATTATTTGTAGCAAGTACTGTTAAAATAACATGATGAATGACAAGTAAAAGTCCGCACATGTTGCTCTCATGCTGAAGTCGAACGTTCACCTCTAAGTTTGAAATCGGCCTTTGAGGTTGGGATACGGGTGTTACACGCGGCCAGTCGCCTCATGGTGGTTAACATTTGTGGCAGGTTATTTTTCAAGGCAGGTTATTTTTCAATTACAATAATAACTAGAGCTTCGTCACAGATGTACGAATACCCCCACATGCCGCATTGACACAATATTTAGCATGCTGTCTTCGCAAAAAACAGCAGACAACCTGCTCAATGTTTAAAACGCACTAAGTGACCCCATGACCTAGTTTTTGACCCGGAATGGCCCATGTTCGAACTTGACCTACACATCATCTAGATACAACTTCTGACCAAGTTTGGTGAAGATCGGATGAAAATTACTTGAATTAGAGAGCGGACACCATGCGCAATGTTTAAAACGCACTAAGTGACCCCGTGACCTAGTTTTTTACCTGCCATGACCCATGTTCGAACTTGGCCTAGACATCATCTAGATACAATTTCTGACCAAGTTTGGTGGAGCTCGAATGAAAACTACTAGAATAAGAGAGCAGACATCATGCTCAATGTTTAAAACGCACTAAGTGACCCCGTGACCTAGTTTTTGACCCGGCATGACCCATATTCGAACTTGACCTAAACATTATCTAGATACAACATCTGACCAAGTTTTGTGAAGATCGGATAAAAACAACTTGAATTAGAGAGCGGACACTTAATACGGACCGACCGACAGACCGACCGACCGACAGACCGACCGACAAGCTCACTCCTATATACCCCCCCCCCAAACTTCGTTTGTGGGGGTATAATAACAAAGTAACAATACGGACAAGTTTGGACGCACACACAAACACGCACAAAGCACCCACCGATTAAGACTGATATATTGAGCGTCCCGCAAGGGGGCACCACAATACAAATATTTAAGTCAACAAAAACAACGTATTTGGTTCTGAATGTAATATACGATAATTGTGCATTACAATCGGTATATTCTAGTAACTAATCCGATGTTGTTCAAAATCAATTGGTAATTCAATCATAACACTGGAAAGTAAAACGGATTCAAATAGGTACCTAGTTTGAATCACTACTGTTTAGCTGGTAAATAATAATGTACCGCAACTATTACAACCAAATTGCAGCCTATAAATCATGGATCACAACTAGACATCAATTGGTAAAATGTTAACAAAAACACTGCAGCTCTAATAAATAATATATTATAATATATTATAATATTATATTATATATATATATATATATATATATATATATATATATATATATATATATATATATATATATATATATATATATATATATATATATATATATATATATATATATATATAATAATTATATATCAAAATGGAATGGTGACGGTTGATGCAATAGATGTACACATAAATGCTGGTAATACATGCAACCAGTTACTCAACATATACGAAACCAATATTTCACATATTGAATAAGGGTTAATGGTTCTAATATTACAAACTAGGACAATTTAATAATTGATTATTAATATATTCATGTACAAACCCACCCCAACCCCATAACATTTGACCCAGGGGTCAGATCAAAATTCCAAATAGTGCAGGGTCGCACATATGCTCATAGCTACCATGTGTGTAAGTTTCAAGGTTCTAGTGCTTATAGTGTATGAGGACATAGTGACCAGGACGGACGAACAGACAGACGGACAGACGCCGGGGATAACCACAAAATTTTGTGACAATACAATTCTGATGTTACAATGACGTGGAGCTCAACATTTAAAATAATTGATATGCTTTTTCATAAGTAAACACTGATAAACATAATATTAATAATTACAATAATAAAAGAAAATGATACTAGTAGATTTAACACAAAAAGGATATAAAAGTAATTGAACCGTTGCATGAAAACCTCATCGTAGGAACCCACGTTCGCTCAAATACGCTATGCTTCCGTATTTACATAACATATGGTAACGGAATATATATGAGACGCCCTCTGGGAAAAAGGGACTAAATGCATCAGGGCCGACACTCTCCGCCTAAAATGGATTTTCGCTAATAAGAGACTTCCTTTAAACGAAAATACACTACAAGCGGAAAGTGTCGTCCATTATTAGCTTGTTTAAACTGGAAAGGCCAATATAGGACGAAACTTTACGCAAATGCATTAAACTCAGAGCCAGACTCGTTCATACACGATAGTGTGTTTTGACGTTTGTTTATGATCTTTATTATTTCAAGAGTGAGCGAGTACAAATGTACGCTGCAGTAATAGAAATCTGTATACCGGTACATGTATTAACATAATCAAAGCGCTTACATAATCAAAGCGCTGAAGGCACTTCAGTTGCTCGCTCTCTGAACGTATTTAATATTACTTACTTACAGACACATGACATTATAGATTTTGAAAAAAAAAACATCAAGGAGAAAAATGCCCTTGATTAACAATCTCTAATAATATACAGGATTCACACAAACTCCATTTATGATGAAAGATGAAACAAAAATAAACGTATATCTGAGTTGGCGCTTAAGAAAAATCCGTGAGTCTAACCAGGTATGAACCACAGCATAATTCAATTAATAAATGTACAATAATAAATGTATTGGTATCAACGAGCATTGTATTAAATTCTCAATCAAACCACATTAAAACTATTTAATATTGTTCGCCTAAAATTAGATGATTCATTTAACGTATTTCAATTTCATTGTTTATTCATTTTCGTGTAACTCATCTACTCCCCCACCCGTCACAAATATTTTTATGAACGTACCATCTACTTCAATGTTTAAGTCGTAAATTAACATATTTTTTCTATAGTTTAAATGGGTCAATACTTTCTCATAGTGTGCATTTATTCCAATTTACAGTTTTCATCACAAAAAATATACTACATTTACTGAATTGCACGTCTGTATTTAGTTATAGCACCTGGTCTGTTGTGACAGGCACGTTTTTCATGCGTGAACTTGACAGACGAAAGTAACCATGTCGCACTATTATAATCAAAGCGCGGATGGAAGTGAATTTGTTCGCTGTTGTACGATACAGTTTTCAAAATTATGTGATAGCTTTTTATATCGCAAGTTTGAAATGACCACAACCAATTTTAATGTATAAAGAGTGTGTCTTAAAGCACAGGTCGAGATGTGTTGTTTTTTTTTCAAATCATTGATACAGCTAATCAGTGTGCACAGGCTAATCTTTTTTTAGATGCATTAAGCCCCGTTTTCCCTGAAAGCAGCCAATATGTACAGATTTCAATGATAAACACTAGACTGGCCAACTATGTCTTACAAGATGTTAAATACTTTTGAATACATAAACACTATGTAGTGTACCAGTGGGAACTATAAACAGGCATATGCGGTGGTTAGAGCAGACGCTCCTAGCCTAGAAAATCGAAATTTACATGTACTGAAATCAATTTACTACCGGGTAAATTTCTTTAAAGGTTGTTGTTTTTAACAACTTACTCGCCATAAGGATTCACCATTTGCGTTTAACTGTTCATAAATACAGTTCAAAGGTGTGAGGATGATGCCCGATATTGTCTTTGATGTACTGCATTAATCACCGTTTCACGTAAATGATAAAACTGTAATTATTTGTTAAACAATCTGCTGCAAACGTTGACTTTATTGACCGACGTCAATCAAAAATAATAGTCGTCGGATAACCCGCCCCCACAAGCATTCTCGGAACCGATTGGACGGCGAAAATTACTGTTTGTCGACCAGAAAGTAACCTCAGAAAATCACTACAAATAACACCATCACCATCAGCACAACAACCATCACAACCGTCAGCAAATCGCCACCTATCACACTCACCACCACCGTCGCCAAACAACCTCAATCACGACCACCACCATCACATACATCATCACAACTACCTACTCCACCACCATCATTACAACCATTATCATCACCACCACCATCACAAGGACAGTCACCACACATACCACAACCAACATCACCAATATCACCTAAAACATCACCAATACCACCTCCGCCATCACCACCACCATCACCTCCAACACCATCAGCAACACCATCTTCACCACCACCGTTATCACCATCACCAGCATCATCATCATCACCACCATCTCCACAACACCTTCAGCACCACCATCACCACTACAACGACTTCCATCACCTTCACGACCACCCAAACATCACCGACATAATCACCGTTAACATTTCCAACACCATTATCAACATCGCCAAAACCATCACAAGCACCACCATCACCACCAACAATACCATCAAAACCGTCACCACCATCACTACAAACACCACTTCTATCACTATCACCATCACCACCATTACAATCACCAACACCACAATTTCCATCACCATAACCACCACCATCCCCACAACCACCAGCACCTTCAACACCATCAACACCTTCGCCATCACAACATTCTACATCACCACCACCATCACCACATCCATTCCCACCAACACCACCATCACAACCACAACTTTTATCACCATCACCACGACTACCACAATCATCGCCAACACCACCATTACCACCATCTCTTTAACAATCATCACCACCACAACCACTGCCATCACCACCACTACCATCAAAACGAACACGATCATCATCACCATCACCACCACCATCACCACAACCGTCACAATAACCACTATCACTACCATTACCAACACCATCACCACCACAATGACCATCATCAACATCACTATTACTAACACTACCATCATCAGCATCACAATCATCACCACCGTCACCAAACACCACCATCACCCTCATCGCCATTCATATCATAACCACCACCACCAACAACATAATAATCACTGACACCGTCAATAACCAACCACCATCATCACCAACACCATCACCACCAACATAACGCCCACCATCATCAACATCTCCACAGCCACCATCATTAACACTATCACCACCGCTGCTACCATCAAAACGACCACAATCATCACCACCACCATTACTTCCATCTACGTCACCAATACACAAACCACCTCCATCACCACCACCATCACTAAAACAACCACAATAACCATCACCATAATCACCACCAAAACAAACACTACCACCACTTACATCAAAACGACTACAATCATCACCACGATCACCAGCACCATCACAACAATCATCAGCACCATCACCGCCACCATCACTACCACAATAACCATCACCAACATAACTATAAATAACACCACCACGATCAGCATCACAGTCATCACAAACGTTACCCAATGATCACTATCACAATCACCACCACCGTCACAAATTAACCGCAATCACGACCACCACCATCACCACCAATATCACCATCAACACCATCATCGCCACCACCATCACCACCACCATCATAATATCAATAATCACCACCACCACCATCACAAGAACCATCTCCACCTATACTACCACCACCATCACCAATACCACTATCACCATAACCATCATCTTCACCATCAACAAACTCACTATCACCACCACAATCACCACCACTATCACCATTATCACCACCACTATCAATACCACCATCACCACCATAATCTCCATGAACACAATCGTCTCCACCACCAAAACCATCATCATCGCCATCACCACCACCACCACTAAAATCACAAGCATCACCACCACAAGCAACACCACCAGCAGCATCACCACCACCAACATCACCACCAACCCAACTTCCATCACCATCACCAATTCCACCACTTAAATGACTATCACCATCGTATCCCCACCACCACCACCTTCAACACCACCATCCCCATCACAACAAGCCCCATCACCACCACCATCACTTCCACAACCACAATCACCAACACCACCATCACCACCACCATCACTTTTATCCCCACCACCATCACAACCATTTCCATCACCATCCCCGTCAACACAACCATTACCATCACAATTATTACCAACACCACCATAACAACCATTATTGCTATCACCATCATCGTCCACAGCACCACCATCACCACCGCCATTCCAAATACTATCACCACTACCACAAACACCATCACCCCAAAAACTTCCATCACCATCACCACCATCACCACCACCATCATCATCACCAACACCATCACAATCACCACCATCACCATAAATACCTTTCATCAATACCACCATCACCAACACCAATTCCATCACCACCACCATTACCTTCCCCACCACCACCAGAGCTACCCCAACAATCAGCAACAACATGACAGATAACCTCCATCATCACCACCATTACCACTTCCACCACCAACATCACCATCACCAACACAAACACCATCACCACCACTATCAACCCTCACCACTTCGATCACCATCACCACTACCATCCACCTTCACCACCATCACCACCATTACCATCATTATCACGACCACAATCATTTTAACAGTCACTACCATCACCACCACCATAACCATCACCTACACCATCATCATCACCACCACCATCACCATCTTCCCCATCATCATCATTACCAACACCATCATCACAACCATCATCAACACCACGACAATAACAACAATCTCATGCACCATCACCATTTCCACAACCACCATCACCATCATCATAAAAATCATTAGCATTTTCCATGTTAATTTAACAAGATGTATTTTTTCTAATGAATAGTAATTATACATGGACAAATAATGCATGTGTGTTTGTATTTAACGGGGTTTCTTACTACATAAATAAAAAAATATATTATTCAGTCGCTCCAAGTTCTTAAATATGCAATGATGTTCAGTCTCCACGGAACGGCTAAATAGAGGAATCTTCATGGCATCCGTAAACGTTGCGCCATACTTCTCCAGCAGTGGAACAGGATCGTGTCCCATCTGACACGAACTGGAAACTGACCTAAAAATAAATTAAACGCTACTTTGTTGAAAATCAACAGCTTTTTTCTCCTTTTACATATCTTACCCCCGCCAAATACATACATTGAAAAGCAGATCAATGCATTTACACCGCATATAAATGCGCAAACTAGAAACGCGTTCATATAACGCGCAAAACCATTACTGTCTTCTCCCTACTTAATACTATGAACAATACCATCACTATATTACCCACTCCCACTAAGTGTCAGGATGAACGAAGTTTAAACTATAATGGAAGTAAAAATGTTTTCTCATCATTATAAAACGAGATATATGATTGAATGAATTACTTAAGATAAATGCTAACTAAAAGATCATTTGAAAACATGATACCGCATTTGCTGTCAATATGCCCATTAAAGCATAAGGTATATTAATTACGCATTTGAAGACTTGCTTAGATTTCTTTAATTTTCTCCATGCAATATTAGGATAAATGTATTACTTTAAACATATTTTTACATAATTTATGCGAATGAATAAATGACATATATACACATCACAGCTTAAGCTTTATCCTTTATCCTTGTCCACTTACTTGAAAAAGGGTAGGATTTAAAGTTCTCCCAACATTATTTGTGGTCTTTACGTGTTTACATTATTACATGTTTCTGGCGATGACAAGATAACGTTTACGTCAAGTGTATACTTAAACAAAACCATACATGAGTAACCAATAAGAGAATGAAAACAGATAAATAAAATAAACACGTAATTAGCATATGTAGAACAATTAGGATACGTCCATTTGTAACAAAAGGTCAGAGTTTACGTTATACTGCTGCAATGAAAAAGAGATATGATGACGCAAGACCTTACTTAATGTCTTTGGTAAACAGTATTGCTGTTGGAAACAGAACGAACACGCTATCGATTAGACTTGATTTTCAGAGCTAAGGCGTTTTAACACTGTTAATGCTGACTCGGACTCGCTTTCGCACCATCGACCCACGTCAGTGTGTTTACGCTTGCGGGCAAAAAAGTGTGTCCCTCGCTGAAAACTGAGGAGCCTTGCCCGAATTTGAGCGTCAACGATGTAAAAACGTCCTACCTCTATAAATTAGTCGAATGGACAGCGTTGTCTGGCTGCATACCAACAGCAGTAATTCTTACTAAAGGAAGTCAATAACAATCTCACATCACAATTATCTCTTTTAGCATACCTGTCTAACGTCATCTTTGACCTTTAAAAATGATATCACTTATCTTTGTATTCACAGCAATGGCAGAGATGACGGTCCATACTTCGGTCTGGTATAGGTGATCTTCAGCGGTTGGCCATGGTGTATCGGAGCCCATGTAGAGTTCCTGTCCCTATTGTAATGCACGGACGGCTGTTGAACAAACATATTGTAGAGATACCACCATGACATATATTGAGTACAGACAAAGAATACGTCGCCAATATGTTATGTCCAAATATATTGATTAAAGTTGTAAGTGTTCCAAATGACCGTGTGAACTATATTTTTCTAAATAAGTTGCAGATCAGTAACATAAACACGTATAAGCATATAGGTAAATTAGAATACGTCCGTTTGCAAAAAAAGGTTTGCAAAAAAAGGTTAGAGTTAACGTTATACTGTTGCACTGAAAAAAGAATTAAGATGATGCAAGACCTTACCAACTTCCTTTGGTAAACAGTACTGCTGTTGGAAAACAGAACGAACACGCTATCGATTAGACTTGATTTTCAGAGCTAAGGCGTTTAACACTGTTTACGCTGACTCGGACTCGCTTTCGCACCATCGACCCACGTCAGTGTGTTTACGCTTGCGGGCAAAAAAGTGTGTCCCTCGCTGTAAACTGAGGAGCCTTGCCCGAATTTGAGCGTCAACGATGTAAAAACGTCCTACCACTATAAATTTAGTCGAATGGACAGCGTTGTCTGGCTGCATACCAACAGCAGTAATTCTTACTAAAGGAAGTCAATAACAATCGCACATCACAATTATCTCTTTAAGCAAACCTGTAACGTCATATTTGACCTTTAAAAATAATATCACTTATCTTTGTATTCACAGCAATGGCCGAGATGACGGTCCGTACTTCAGTCTGGTATAGGTGAGCTTCAGCGGTTGACCAGGGTGTATCGGAGACCATGTAGAGTTCCTGCCCTTATCCCAATGCACGGACAACTGTTGAACTAAAATATGTTAGAGATACCACCAACGAAGTAGATTCTCTATATTGGATACAGACAAATAATCTGTCGCAAATATTTTTTTTCCAAATCTATTGATTAAAGTTTAATGTGTTCCAACTGACAATATGCTATATTTATTCAAATTAGTTGCAGCGCGAAAACCTTACATTTACGATAATTGACAGTGTTGAAAGTTCAAAACGATCGGTTCAAGTACACATACACATTGAGGCGCACATGTGAATTGTTCAATGTCTTTCTTTTTTACGGGGAATACAAACCCATATACTAGTAACTTCGTATGTAGGTTATGCTTCATTTCATTAATATCATCATGTTTTTTTAATACTTCGCGCGGGAAATTAGTCACCTAATGCTATTTTGTTTCAACTAGTTTTACATCTTCATTATGTATTGTTTTCAATTTACTAAAACACATTCTAAACAACGTACCTTTCTCACAAGCACCGACACAATTGCAAAGCACACACCGATACAGCATGTGTAATACAGCTTCATATTTACCTTATTATGTGCACTACACATCCATCCAATTCAATATCCCGACAACCAATGGTCTAAACAATCAAGTTTCACACCTTACCGTATCACCTGATCACATCTCAGAAAGGTGCAACACGCCATTAGAACAACTCAACAGATTGAAGAGGTGGTACATATTTAACCCTTACCACTTAGGAACGTATTGTGCATGTTTAGTCCCATAGAAAGTTAAATAAAAGACCTTTCTTACTAAATTCAAATTTAAAGGCTTTATTTCCAACCCTTAAATACTGAGCAGCAAACAGCATAAAACCTGAACAGACTACGAGCTACTCGCAGGCTGTTCTGGTTTTATGCTGATTGTACGTAAGCATTGTTAATTTGCTTCTGAGCGGGAACTGGTTTAATACGGTAAAAACATCGTACAATTTCGAATAAGATCGTGCTGGCACATAGTGCCAGGAAAGGCAGTGAGCAATGTTCTGTTATCATCTAGGTATCGGGCAAAGCCTGTGCAGACATCGGACGGCCACCTATACAGAACTCAGAATTTAAATGCGGCGACATCAACTCGATTCCTCTTTCAGCGAATTCACTTTGCAATAATGTACAATCCTGCATGAGAAAGATCCTCTAGGTTGAAATCAAATCACAGGAGCGGTTCCCGCCGGTCTGAACTCTCCTTGTTTCCGATGTTAGTCATCACCAACCGTTCGATGCCCACTTAAATTTGATCGAGCAAAATCTATACCGGTAAACGTATAAAGCATAGCGGTTGTCCGAATAAACTGCCAATGCTTATATAAAATGAGTGTGTGCACTGTTTATCCCCATATTTATGTTATAGATAACTTAGACAAAATATCAACAACCTGTCTCTTTTTTGACGTTCTGAAAGCATTAAAAATATGATGAAAATAGTATAATGAGAACCAGTTAATATAAAATTAAATTTGCAATCGCCATCATATTAATTAATATAGTTGGAATATCGAATACCTATCACACTAAGAATATAATTCCATGATGGAAATTCTCTTTAGAAAGCTTTTTGGACACCATATATTCAAAACATACAATAAGATAATTGCTGAAAATAAATATAAGATATATCTTCGAGCAGCATTTTTTCTCACGCAATGGGTAGTCATAAAGACAGCGCTGTTTAACCTTACTTTGTTGTTGATGCATTACTTGTTACACTAGTTGTTCACATGGTGTCAACCATTCTCTTACCTTAACATCGGTATGGATGATGCTTTTTCGGCATAGCTGTTTTATCCAGCTTTATCTCCTTAAATGACATCTACATAACACCAGCAGGCACGAATGAATTACATTCGAATATTTAAAAGGCTGATTCGAGAGAAATCCCCTGAAATTTGGCTGTATCACTGTGTCATGTGCGCAGCGTAAAGGATGTAACACAGTTCAATGTACGGAATTCCGGACTACTCTCTGCATGTTCAAACGACATATAGACAGAAATTGTGGCCCAGTTACGTTAACGTGTTAAAATCCATGTCGCAGGATTTCAGGGTCTGTACTAGGTCACTAAATCGTCAGGGGGAGATATAATTGACTATCGATAAACACAGTTTTGCTTTCAAGATGAGAAAAAAAAATACAATAGAAATACTATATTGTCACGTCAAGAAAAAATAGTTTAATTATCTAAGCACAAATGTTTGCGTACTCGATCTGGAAATCGTTCCTGAAGGCCTGAATAGGCTACCCTTATTTGTCAGTTTGCTGTATTTACTTTTTAGAATTCAATTTTATATCGAAATGCATTGTGCTTAAATATGCCATATACAACTATCGAAATGATATTTAAAAAGACCCACGTCATGCGAAAATGGGTCTTATGCAATATGTGCCCATTATAGCTATAGCCCACTCAGCCTGCTTATCTCTGAGTCTGGTCAAGAGATACATTATGAGATCATATAACGTAAAGTTATTTTATAGCGGGCATCATCGCCTCTGACCAGACTACGCAAATGCACAGGCTGGGCTTGAGCTACGCTGGCCGAAACGCCATAAGACCCATTTTCGCGCGACGCGGCTATGAATGTGTGATTTACATGTTTCGAAAGAAAACTGCGCGTTAAATATTAACATACGACATATTTCGATAGTGTGAATAAGCCATAAGCTCATAATAAGTCATGTGAGGACATATATGATGTGAACTCCCGTAATTTGTATCTATTAACACTAATGTGTGGTTTGACTATAATAACACGCATTTCATGCGGTGAATATGCGACTTACAAGAGAAAACACACACACAATAGTTAAACTTTTGATTTCAATTTAATTAATTAGAAACGAAAATTTCAAAATTTATTTCAAAGTCAGCATTTTCGCAGCTCATGTTCAACGTGTTATAAATTGAGAACTGTGAATATAAACAAGCTTAACCTTATACTAGTGCGTTGTTATCATCCGTGTAATCGAGAATACATGTGATATTGCGCTATCTGTTGAGAACAAAAGAACGTTTCCCAGACATATCAAATGTAACCCCGCTGAAATAGCAAGCACTAGGTTACGCAACTGACGCGTGATAGTGTATTGGACTCTCGATATGACACTATACTTGCTGATCAGCAGTAGTTTTATTTTCCCGCATCTATTAATAGCCTCAGATAATGAATGACCTGTGCTGGGAAAAAATACCACGTGATTAAGACGCAGCAGATTCTCTTCCGCGTCACGTATATTTCTAACATTGTTTATTGATTCTTATCTATAAACGCTCCGTTCAAAAATATTCCATGTAACACGATATTCACATTATGTTTCCATTTGTGAATGAATATAATTGAAGAACTCAAACGTCTGACATAACATATACAACTCTTTCTCGGCGCGGATGCGGCAGATGCGGCAGCTATCAGGTTTATCGTAGTTATAACCTTGCTTGAAACGTGTGGTATTAACCTTAGTTGTTCGCAAGCGAACAACTAAGAAATCACACCAGAAGCTCCGTCTCTTTAATTTTAATCTCATCGGAAGTGGCGTTGCATGGATAACTACCCTATTGAATGGATGCACTCGTGACGTCATTTGCCCATAGTTGAATAATTTTAATAATCCATGCTGCCAGCGGTAACACGGAAATCGCCCATATCGGTAGTATAACCAGCATCATATAGGCATTTTCGTCGAGGTAGGAAACAATATCAAATGTAAAGAAATTCAAAAATAAATCCAACTTTAAACAACACCAGATGCACTGGTTATCACACATATTTTAAAGGTGTCATTTCAACTGTTTTTCGACTAATATTTTCCATATAATAATGACAAAATCGCAACCTGTAAGCTGCTCCATATGTTCATAAACATGCATCTAGAGGTGATATGCCTTAGCGGCCCGGCAATATATCTCCTATTAAAACGGCTATAGCTTAAAATAAAGCTACATATAAAAATGAAAAAAACTATCAGTTGAAAACGTCACTGCTCAAAGTTTAAAAGTCCGAGTTTCTTGATCTGTTTGTACTGGTCCGGAATTTCCATCAGAGCCGATAGGGCGAACGCTGCCGTCGGATTCCGGGCGGTCGACATGACCTTGTAAAAGTCGACAAACTGAAAATTGTCGAACTTTCTCGTCGGCAAGCTGTCGTCGTACTCCTCCATCTGCGCCCATGGCCCGTCTCCGACGCCGACGAGGACAATGGAAAGCGGCCAACGCGAGGCCTCTACAATTGCGTCACGGGTCGCCTGCTCTGACGTCACCTGGCCGTCGGCGACGATGACGAGAATGTGGTACTGCAAGTGACATGATTTACGGTATGACATTGATCTTAAATTAAGAGACAATCAAATCAGTCAATAGACAAAGCTTTGAAGTTCGGAGACGTAGTAGTTTGAGCACGGAAATGTTAGCCCGAGCGGTTCGACAGGTGGGGTTTCTCCGGGTACTCCGGTTTCCACCCACGGCACAAGACCCCTCCAAAATAAAATGCCTTTAATTTAAACATAAATAGCAGGAAATAGCAGCGATAATAAAAATCTTGCCTTCTTTCTGAAATCTTAATGTG
Source organism: Dreissena polymorpha (assembly GCF_020536995.1). Lineage (NCBI taxonomy): Eukaryota > Metazoa > Mollusca > Bivalvia > Myida > Dreissenidae > Dreissena > Dreissena polymorpha. The sequence goes on along the minus strand of NC_068359.1, from coordinate 22,306,921 downwards.
GTAAATTATATATATATATATAAATATATAATTAGGTAGAAATGCTGAAACACACGTTTATCACGCATCCGATTTATTAGACTACATACCGCTCTGGTCTGTCTGACGATATCGATGGCTTTGTAGATGAGAGGAGCAAAGTTTGTGGGACCGCTGAGTCGCACACGTCCGGCCACGCCCTGGTAAGCGCTCAACACTTCCTGGAAACCGGCGCAGTAACCCTGGCAACGAACAGAGGAGATATGCGTTGGTTTTCCGCGATAATAAAGCGAGATATCATCATAAAAAAGAAAGACGATTGTATTTTTCACGAGCGCTTTTATAGTCGAGGCTGCGAGTAGTAAATGAAGTATTACCCTGTCTTCCTATTTATCTTTACTACTCTTCATTTTGGATGATTCAGTCCCGGGGATTCAGTATCTCAAACGGTGACAAAAATTCGTTTAAAAATAAGAGACTTGTTGCATTTTTCAATAAACCAATAAAAACAAAGACAATAACTGTTATAATTAATTAAATGCTACATGCATATGAGTTCCGCCTACATCTCGCTTATAAACTATATAGCACGGTCATAGTGTCTATGGATACCGGTTATAGGTCATGTTTTAAAACATTTACCTCACTCAGGAAGGGAATACCCCAAAATCCTTGGTTGTGACGTCACCGAATCCAAACGCTGGAATAAACCCGTCGTCATCGAAGGGTTCCATAGTTTCACCAAGTATAGAGATCACCTAAATGAAAGAGAAATAGTGTAGACCGTAAAGCACGCGTTAAGCATTTAAACGTACGCTTGTTTAAGAAAAGAGATATTAGATCAAAAGAAAAATGTCTTCACACGGTCTCGCATTCAGCTGGGCACAAACAGTAACTGCGTATTTAATAGATAAAGACATTTGTTGGGTCCAATATAATTTTAACAGTTCTGATAACATTGTGGAGTCCATTTAATCAGTAGAAAAAAAAACAAAGGAGACTCAATAATCACCGCCGAATTTGTGCAAGCCTTCTATTAGTGGATTTCTTAATTAGATGTGGCAGCCGTGCTTGAGAAGCCCGCCGTGCCGGCATCGCGTCGACCCACTAGTGTAGGCACTGTGCGGTCAACTAACGGCAATATTTTCGTTTTAAAGTTTGCGAGGCTACAGACTAAACGGTGCACTTGTTTCAATATTGTGGATCCATGGCCTGGGTTGAATGTTTGAGCCACAATAATACACCTTAAAAAAGATCGGCCGACTTGCGTTGACCGTGCGAAGTTCATCATACACAGCTTTACATAAGTATTGACAGAGCTCTAGTTGTTAAATATTTGAGGCAATATTACAATTGCTCATTATTGTGTTTTGTTGTATTCGTTTTGACGCCCTCACCTGTTGGTACGGGTTGGGGTTAAGCATGTCCAAGTGGTGCAGATTGCGGCCTCCGAACGTGCGGAGACCCTGGTGCACATTGCTGGCCGTAAAATCTATGCCTGAAATCCGGAGGAAAAAATCAACAGTGATGCATGGGCAACGAAGTGAAGATATTTATTAATTTAGCTCACGTGCGTTAGAGCGAAAATGATGCTCCGTTATTCGTTCTATGACACAGAAAGTAGGTCGCTTACTTGTCTAACTAATGGTCTAACCGAATAAGATATTGTCCAATTTGTAAAACAATAGATTTAGCGTCAGTTATAATGATTTTACCAACACTTTGGATAAGGGATAAAGTCTCGTATTGATATGCTCGATACCTAGGATAAGAGTGCCTACCGAACATGAGACTGCTCGACTCCAGACCAGCCGTTCTAATTGCCGCACGGACGTCCTCAATGGAAGTAAATTTGTCGAAGATCCTCTCCGGATGTGCTGCTGAAATAAAATCCGAGATTTAGCGGTAAAACGCACGCGAGATAATTAATGATGTCGTAAAAACGCTTCGCATAGTCGAGCAGCGAATTCTGTTTTGATACTTAAATCCGCAAATGCGATTTTTCCCGATTTGCATGTATTCTTTATATTCGTTAGACTGTATTTAAACTAATTCGACATCTGGAGGCACCAGTGACTTCCAGGAAAGACTGTATGACAACCAAGAACAGAATGGTGACGCTGGAAAGACAGATGGCGCCAGGAACAGACTGGAACAGGGGCACTAGGGGTAGCATCCAGAAATGCAGTCTTGAGAGTGGACACCCAACAAATAGCTACAGACTCGACAAATGAAAGCAGTGCCGTACCCAGGATTTTTTGACTGGGGGGGCCCAACCGGGGAGGGTTTGGAAGGGGTCCCCCCCCATATACATGTATATAAACTTTTTTAATGTGGCACTTTGCAAGGTGAATTTTAATGCTTATAAAAACCGCATTTTGTGATATAAATTTATGGAATATAACAAGTAAATCAGCATATTTCGGAAGTCTTAAGCTTTACGCTTTACACATTGGTGTGAATTCACAACAATTTTAAAAGCTTTAGATTTCTGAAACTTACAGGTTTAAACTAATGAAGATTATCCATATCAACTCTCTAATTGCTTCCACCATTTTTTTCACAAATCAATAATGTCACAGGTTTTTGTTATCTGATTTTGGGGAAAAGACCTTGCCTTTTTAAGGGAAAAAATTGCGCGAAACGCCTAATTTTTTGGGAAAATAATGAAAGTCTTAAATAATCAATTACACATATTTTACTGTTTTCAAACAAATTCAAGGCAACATATAATTTAATTATACAATATTTTTCTACACTGGATCAGGTTAACTTATTTAATGAGATGGGGAAAAATACGTCTAGGGGAAAGGGCCTTCTCAAAGAAGGAAAAAAAACCTGCGTCAGCAATTATCAGACCATAGTCTACGACCTCCTGTAGCAGTTGCTTCCATTCACTGCTATTCTTTCCTTAACTAATTAAAATACATGTTACATCAACCATCGATAGATGAAGCATTCATGATCACTATGGGGGACTGATCGGGGATGTGTGTTTAAGGCGATAAGAAAACATTGCCTAGGGGCTTATCTCCATTCGCGAGCGCTAATCCCCTTGTTTATCAGGGACAATAACACATATAGCTGCTCTTTTGTATTGAGGGAAAGTGTACTGTGGGCCCTTTATTTAAAAAAAAAATCATAGTTCGACAGCCAGTTGGGGGGGGGGCCGGGCCCCTGGGCCCAAGGCCTGGGTACGGGCCTGTGAAAGACACCCCCAGAGTCTACCAAGAGGGGAGAGGATGATAGACTCACATGGACGGATTTTATGGAATCGACATGGTCAGCCCAACCGACTACCAATAGAGATGGATCAGCCACTCGTAATTGCGGAAAGGTGTGCAAGAACCAAGTAACTCGCAGTCAGTTCAAGTTTTATGCTGTTTGCTGCTCACCAGTATCTAAGGGTTGGAAATGAAACATAAGCCTTTAAAAGATGAATCTAGTACTGTAAGAAAGGTCTTTAATTAAATTTAACTTTCTAAGGGACTACAAATGCGTCAAAATACGACTCTAAATGTAAAGGGTGAAACAATTAAAAACTTTGACTGATCTCAGTCAAATTTGAAACCAAATATCCAGGTGCACTAGTTAACATGCAATTGACAAGGGATTTGGTGCATGGAAAGGCAACATTGTGATTTCACATTAATAATAAGGGCTAGATACCCCCCGTGGCACCTACCGTCCCCAAACAGCCGGAACACAGACCCCCTGGTGCGTATTCTCACGTCTTCATGGTTACCTGAGTTTCCGCTGGCTGACGAACTCGGGCGAGACCATAGCAGATATATCCCTATGAGAATCACACCGAATATTATCAGGCTTATTGCCTCCATTCCGTCCTCGTAATTGTCCCAACGTTCACTCGCGTTATTTTGTAGTATTACTTTCGTCACCAAATGTAACACAGACTTATCGATGTAGATGTTTGATGATGTACCTGTATTTTCTTAAACACGTTTTATCCGTATGAGAACATAATACTTTCTTGAACACATCTATTAATATCCAAGACGTATTAAAGTATATGTGTAATATAATCCACGTTAAAATATATTAAGCGTCCTTAATGATAATACGAATCAGTGATGTATGTATCTAGTTCTATTCCTAATGTCCTTTCTTACAAGAAATTCACTAAATGCACAAAATGCTCTGTTCAAACGTGTATTAATTGTGATCACGTCTGTGTTTGTTCAATTTGTTGACATTCATATTTATAAACACCGAATCGAAAGTACACGTCAGCGTTTATATTTCAGCTGATGAAATATTTTTTAAGGAGTCCCCACTGTGGCAATCTATCGTGTATACGTATTCAAGTTTTAAAGTTAAATACATAGATCCAATGTTAAATATCACTCACAAAGGAGTCAATAAACACTGAGATAATCGACTTATCGTTTCCGTATTTACAACGGAAGTACATGTATCTTTCGTATTTCATACATGAGCTAAATCCCGTCTATCGCTGTACACTTAACGCTAGCTTAGACAATTTTGTCGCAAACTCAGCCGATCATAAACTAAAATAATACCATGGTTTTCATCTTCGCTTAGGCCGACTACATCGTCTCTTTGCATCAATTAAAAATGAACTTTAAGGTAAATACGAATACAATAACGCCATATTTGTAATTTCTGAAATGTTTGATAATGTGTTACAATTAGAATATGTATATGTTACACTATACTTTGCCTTTGTTAAACTCAATGTATTTGTCTTTTATAAAGATCAAGTAGGCTTAGGTATCGGTATTTCTAATTCTCATCACACTATTAATTGTATTTTTCATTTAAGTTTTCTGTCATATTTCACTCAGAAGCCTTGTACCTTGAGCTGTTAACCTCCAAGCCCAAATTTCAAGCGCCAGTGTATTGCCACATGTGTCACTGGAAGCTCTACAGAATTCGACCTTTTTCATCCTTGCCTTCAGACTTACAAGTGAGAGAGGGATCAATAAGACATCCATTTGTTAATCAATTTGAACCCGGCTTAATGCATCCAGAATAATCATCAGGGACGACGCTCTCTGCTTTTATGGTATTTTTCGTTCAAAGAAGGTCTCTTATTAATGATAATCCAGTTAAAAGTTTGTGCGGACTTCACAGGCTGACCTGGGAAGACACTGAACACACATGCATTAAGCCTGGTTTTCCAGAACAAAGGCTCGTTTAATGGCCACAAATGAGCCTGGCTTCTATACATAATATAGCATCTTAAATTAACACATCATCCAGCAAGAAAGGAAGCTTCAATAAAACTTCCGAGGCAACAACAATTAACATATGGTTAATAGTATGATACCTTAAACTAAGATTCTATGTTTTCGGACAGAGATATTTTCTGTAAGTGTGACTATTCGTACACCGAACAGAAGTTATTTTTAAGAATCAAAAACATCGTGTACAACTGAGGTGCATAGTGGAAACATAAACTTTATCTACATCGTTTCATCCCATTCTATTGAGTTTTAATTAAGTCAGTATGGGCTTATCATGGCCGAGAGGCAACATTTCGACATGGGATGTTTTAATGTTTACAAGAAGCCTCAATGATACAGAAAATTCCATCAAAGCAGGTGTCATCCCTAATAAATTTCTGCAGGCAGCATAGGTATCTAGCCATTTTTTTAAAGTAAACAAACTCCACTTAAATACGTGTATATGTTTAGCATTGGTTTACTATTGCACGAGTTGTAGTAAATACATGTCGCTGTGAACACTGCTGATAAATGGTTCATTGATTGATTCATTGATTCATTAAGATGACTGTAACCAACGGCTCATCAATAGACAGAGATTCAGATTCAACAAGACTATTGCCAAGCAATATTAGTCCCCTACCGGCTCCACCATTGTCAGAAATTCCGCCATGGCCAGATTTTTTTTATTTGTTGCCATTCAACCAGAATTTTTCACGCAGGAACAAACTTAAATGACGTGCATAATGTCCATACTGCCATCTATCCATGTTTCATGAAAAAATATGAAGAACTTTTTAAGTAATCGCAGGATCCAGAAAACCACCATCATTAGCAGTATTTCTAGTCTATTTGTTGCCATAGCAACCAGAATTTTTTACGTAGGAACAAAATGAAATGACGCGCATAATGTCCATATTGCTATCTATCCATGTTTTAAGTTTTCATAAAAAAATATTAAGAACTTTCAAAGTTATCGTAGCATCCAGAAAAGTGTGACGGACAGACTGACAGAGCGCAAACCATAAGTCCCCTCTGGTGAAACCGGTAGGGGACAATTACTTTGTGGATACCAACCGTAGTGCTTTTACATCATGCTAAAGTTAATCATTTTATTTGATTACCAGTTTTCACAATCGGACAAATGAAAACTGGTTGGCTCAGAAAAATTTGGGTACACTGTGAGCTGTAACATGGCTTCTTCAACAATTGCTGCCACAATGCTTCAGACCCATAAATTGTAAAGAGTAGTGAAACCTATTGTTGCCTATAAGTAATTAATGTAAACATAACTTCAGACACTACTTTCAATACAACAACACCCAAAATTTCCATATTTTATTTGTAATTTAATTTGCACTTTATGACAAAATGTACCTTCCATATTATTTTTACAAATTTATTTTAGTGTTTCCACACATTCACAATTTGTGCCATTAATATGTTCACATAAGTAATTCCAAATATTTTTAACTAATATTTAAAACATGCTATAGAAAATAGTATAGAATCAGTTTTGTGATTATTTTTTATTTTACAAACATTTGAAACTTATGTGGCTGAACACTCAGTCATTGACATGAAATACTGCATACATACTTAATTGAACAATTTGTTCTGCAATCCTTATGATAAAACATTTCAAAATATATACACAATGTCCGAATGGGTGTGCAATATACCAATTGCTTAGGTAAATCACAGCTCAGGACCTTTCACAGTGCAATTATGTGAGGATTCGGTGACAACACAGGGGCAAAATCGGAATACATATAGGCAGCAAATACACTTTTTATTAAAAAAACATGTAGATGCTTCAATTGATGTGTCTTAAGCACAGATGATTTCCGATTGGCTGCATAGATTTGCTTTCCATTTATACTTCTAGAGTAGCCTTCATTTCACTGTATACATAGTGTCGTAGCCTTCATTTCACTGTATACATAGTGTCGTAGCCTTCATTTCACTGTATACATATTGTCCCTCCTTTTTGCTTACACATAGTACTCTCTTTTCACTGTATCTATAATAGCCTGCCTTTTTAATTCTTCCAAACACCTCTCATTTAACGAAAATTCTAGAGTGACCACCTGACTCCTCTACTACTAGCATACCATTATATACAGTAGTATATTTTCACTGTGTGTTCTATGACACAAGTGCCTTCACCACAATCTAGAGTATCAACTACATTAACTGCTTCTTGAGTAGCCTCCCATCATTGGTGTCCATTTGCAGTGTCCATAGTAACCTCCCTTTTCACACTACATTGGTCTCCATTTTCACATTGTCTGGAGTAGCCTCCCTTTACACAGTATCTACATGGTCTCCATGGCCACAAAGTCTAGACATTATTCAGAGTGACCTCCCTTAATACAGTATATAGATTAGTCTTTTTTCCACAGTGTCCAGATTAGCTTCTCTTTAAACAATATCTACAATGGCCTAAATTTTTCACATTGTCAAGGGTAGCCTCCCTTTACACACTATCTAAATTGGTCTCAATTGTCAAGCCTCCCTTTAACAGTATTGTCAAGCCTCCCTTTAACAATATCTTCATATGTCTCCATTTTCACATTGTCAAGAGCAGCCTCCCTTTTCAGAACTTGAGGCTGAATCCCATTCCAGTGGCTGAGACTCCTTTGGCTGCCTCTCTGAACTGGAAACCAGTGATTGCATCGTCCCCATCATCCTGTGAACATGAGTAAATATGAGTCTCTTTTTTTCTGGACAAACAGGGCTTAATGCATTGTAAATATGGAAAAACAGGGCTTAATGCATTGTAAATATGGAAAACAGGGCTTAATGCATTGTAAATATGGAAAAACAGGGCTTAATGCATTGTAAATATGGAAAAACACGGCTTGATGCATTTGCATTACAGTCTGCACAGGCTCATCAAGAACTAGAGATTCTGCCTAAACTGGATAAAGTGTTGTCCCTGATAAGCCTGTGGACTGCACAGGCTAATCTGGGACAATGCTTTACGCATAGGGATTTAACCCCTTTTGTCTAAAGGCCTCTACACTAACAGTGGCCTGGGAACCAGAGACCACCAAATTTTGGTGAGGGACACCAGTTTTACCCAGGATTTTGCTCTAATTTTAATAGGCAGGGTTTCCTGTGGACACCAATCTGTAGAAGTTAGTGTCAAGCCCTGGTCTACAGTGCCATCATTTTTCAATATGACATATCAGTTTGGACAGGTATCACTCAGAGGTTAAATGAGGCTTAACAATACTGTAAAACATTGTCTGAATCATTAAATTTTGTTTACAGAGCAAGCAGCTGACACAGACACAACAGGTTCATTGTTGTTGAACAGAACTTTAGTTTCCACTTATTTTGTTATAACAAACCACAATATTTTGACAAATGAAACTTAAATAACATGAACATTGCCATTGCAGCCATATGGCCCTCTATCCACTAACAGAGTTTCATCAACCATAGCATAAGGATTTATTGCGTGTTTGCAGGACCCAGATTTGAGTTTTCACTTATTTCTGTGACAGCTCGGCTAGGCATAGGCTAAATAGCTTATCTTGAATACTTGTTATACACATATAAACTTTTTTTGCCAATAAATTATCCAAAGAAAGCATCAATCAAACAAACCTTAAATACAATGATTGACTGTGCAGTCTTTTAATTGGATTAAATATTACTTATGTTCATAAATACATTGGATAACATTATTTTCTAATCTTGTATTTTTCTTTGAACTTCTTAATACAGAAAGACCATTACAACGTCTAGTAATGATGCTATCCTGAATTATTTGACAGTTTTCTGCAGCGTCCCCCATTTTAACATGTGTGAACCATTCAAAATTTTTGTTAAAAATTGTGACAACTGTTGATATTGTAGTTTTGAAAAAAAAGTGTGTTTTTCTATATATTTTGTGCAAGGCCTATTTTCCTGTTGATTGTTGGAAAAAATATATCGTCACCACTATCAAAGGGGAAGACATTTTCCAACTTAAACATAAAATGTGGGGAAAACTTCATCATTTTAAAGAAATTCTTTCAAGGGAAGGGGCCTTTATAACACCTTAATTAAAGAAAAAACAAGCAAATTCATTGAATGGATATCCCCTGCTGAATAAATTTTGGGTTTAATGGGTGCAGAACAATAATTGCAATCTAAACAACCATAAAGTTTCATGTTGAAATCTTGTATAGAACCTGAGCTATAGCCCTGAAAAGTAAATTCATACAAAACAACAAAGAACAATTACTCTATTAAAGAAAGTGTAGGGTTATGATTCTTGTACATTGCACTTCTCCTTGATAATATCCATAATCATGAAGTTTCATGTTGATATCTTTTACATTTATGAGATAAAGCCTTAAAAAGTTTGTGAGAGACAGACTGACGGACTGACAACGCCAAAACTATATCCCTCTGCCTTTGACAGGGGATAAAACGTTTGTCTGATTTGCCTGGACTGTATCACAGGTTAATTAAAGCAGAGACTCCATTTAATCCGCGATAAGCATGCAATTATTCATAAACTTCACACGCATTTACTTACAAGGAGTTTAGAGTACGCCTTGCCCCCAGAAGGGGGCTTTGGAGAGCTTGCACGCTTGTGGACTTGTTCCGACTTTGCCGGCCATGTTGGAAACATCGAGGGGTCGATCGGAAGTGGCGATTCCCGGAAATACTCATGCTTCATTGCGTCTACAGCTGTGATGCGTTTCTCTGGGTTGTATGTAAGGAATCTGAGAACAAGAAATATTAGAAATCTTTATCAACTTTCTTAATGTCAACCATAACCAATTACTGAAATAGAGAAAATATCTTTTTGTGTAGAGATAAAGAACAGAATCTATGATTGGTGAATGGGCAGTGAAAAACATACAGAAAGTAGTACCCAAACTGATGTCTGGCATTAATTGGGTATAATAAAATTGATATCACAATCAACAACAAAAAGGGTCCATAAGTTATGTTGATGCTACTGGTGAAACATGCCAAGATAGATAGGTTGAGCAGATTAAAAATCAGAAATAATGTCTTCCTTTTCATTGTTTATCTGAAACAAGGAAACATACTGATTATTTATATAAATAATACCATTATAGTAAAAAGAACTTGAAAAATCCTAAGTGACAGAGAAAAGTGTGAGGTGTGTGCTTTTTTGAATTTTTTTTACATTTACTATTTGAATTAACAAAATGAAATTAACTTTTTTAGTCTATTGATCATTCTGTGCACCTCAAATTGGTTGTTAGTTGGACTTGCATAGTTGAACATTTTGCCACAAACAAATCAACAATAACATCTCTGTTGTTTATTGGCAAATAGACAATGGACAATTTTGTACCTGTTGAGCAAAGTGAATCCCTGGTCGGATAGGTACTGTCCAAACTTGTTCCTCAGTGTGTTGTATGGGTACTCGGTGAAGGTGCACTTCTTCATACCTGGAAGCTCCATCAGACCTGGCCAGATCTTCTCTGTAGGAGTACCCAGGTCCTAGTGTGGGTGGAGAGAATATTAGTGTCAATCTGGGAAAATAGGCTTAATGCATGTGCATAAACTGTTGCCCAAGATTAGCATGTAAATGACCACAGTTACTGCTTTTAATGGAAATTTTGATTAAACAATGTTTCTTCTTCATGAAAATCCAGTGTAGCCCAGAAGTGCCCTCTATGATAAGCCTTTATGCAGTGCATAGGCCAATCTAAGACAACACATTAATGCACATGCATTTAGTTAAGTTTTCCAGCATGAGGTTCAATTAGACTTTTACAGACTTTTAAAGGTGCACTTTTTCATACCAGGAAGCTCCATCAGTACAGGTTAGATCTGATCTGTATGTGTGCCCAGGTCCTAGTGTGGGTGGAGAGATAATGAGCCTCTGGGAAAACTCGGCTCAATGCATGTGGGTAAAGTGCCACCATATCTTAGCCTGTGCTATCAGCAGAGACTTACCAGGGACGACATTTTCCGCTCTTATGGGAATTTTCATTTCGAAGTGGTTTCTTCTAAATGAAAAACCAGTCTAGTCCGAAAGAACCATCCGTGATAAGCCTGTGATGAGCAGCAAACAGCAAGTTTCTCGCACAGTGTTCAGATTCTATTCTGGTTCTGAGCGGGAAACCAGCAGAACCGTTCTGGGAAAACTGGGCTTAATGCGTGTGGTAAAGTGTGGTCCCAGATTAGCCACACTTCTGCACAGGCTAATAGGAACCACACTTTCCACCTAAACTGGATTTACGTTACCAAGAGACTTTCTATACACGATACATACAATAAACGATGAGAGTGTCCCTGATAAGGTAGCACAGGTTTATTTGAGCGGACCACACAGGCAAACCTCAGAGTAAGGATTGGATGCCTTCACATGAAATACTTTAAGTTATCCCATTAGTTTTGACTTCCCTCATTAATTTTGACAAAACGTGCCTGTGCTTTTCTCTAGTCATTATCGTCGTAAACTGAGCAGATCTACCTTGAATATCTTCTGGAGCTGGTCGATATCGGAGGTGCCCTGCCAGATGGCCTTCATGGTCATGAACTCTGCAAATATGCAGCCCACCGACCACATGTCAATGGGGGTAGAGTACTCCTTGCAGCCCAGGAGCAGCTCGGGCGCCCTATACCACAGGGTCACCACTATCGGGGTGTACTGTTTCAGGGGCTCACCGTATTCGCGGGCTAGGCCAAAGTCACCAATCTAGAATAACAAAGTTGTTGATTTTTTCTATTATAACAGCAAATTTAATTTGATAGTTTAAAAGCCAGGCTTGAAGATAATTTAAAGACCATCCTCCTGTGGTTTCAGTGATTTTCCACAAATCTGGAAAACATTTTTTTCTCGATTTTTACAACCAATTTGATTTGAAGAACATATTTTCAGGCACTTGTCCTCTAGGACAAGCTCCATTGATTTTACACTTGTTCTCATTAGATTTGTACTGGTCCTATGAGAAAGTAGCATTTGTTTAATTAACAATACATTTGCAGTAAATTAATTTTAAAATTGCATGATGAATGAAGTTATTGTCAGGAAAAGCTATTTTATGGCAAAATTTTACCCTTGAACTTTAAAGGGACTGAAAACTGCGATTGACGAAAAAAGAAGTTTTAAAATACCCTATTTTTTTTTACAATTATTAGTTTATATTGATTAAAATATCACGACTGGTATATTACATTACTTGAAAAAAGTTAATATTTTCAGTATATTTGATAAAAAAAATTTGCGATGTGAAATCTAAAGTACATCGATAAAATAGGTGACATAACGATATACACACTATAAATAAAGCAAGTAGATTGATCATTTTATATATAAAATATATACAATTCACTATACATGCACAATTTGCATTCCTGGGTTTACCACATGACAATGAGGATCAATCTACTCGCGTTATATATAGATAACTGGTAGTTACCTGATAGACATATCCAGTAAAATTTATTACTGAATATACTGAAAATATGAAACTTAACAACTTTTTTCAAGTAACATAACATACCAATCGTGATATTTTAATCAATATACACTAATAATTGTAAAAAAATACGGTGATTTAGAACTTCTCTTTTTTCGTCAATGGCGGTTGACAGTCCCTTTAAATAAGACCTAGTGCTTGTAAGGAAACAGTTATTACACATGAAACACAGGCTTCACAGGATGAACATTTGTGGTACTTTTCTTTAATTGCATTCTGACATTGGTCGTAAAAATCAGGCCCTTTAGCATAAAGTCTACCTTGAGGATCCCTTTGTGACTGAGGAGTAGGTTGGAGGTCTTGAGGTCACGGTGGATGATCCAGTTGTCATGGAGATGGTTGACCCCCCGTAGCAACTGCATCAACAATGTCTTGGCCTCACCTGCAGGTGGGAAATGTGCAATCATGTTGATCGCTAAGGAAGAAATAGTCTAAGCGGAAGGTATCGTTCCCGTTTAGCCTGTGCTACATGCACAGGCTAATCTGGGATGACACTTAACGCTCATTTACCACTGAGTGAGAGTTATATTTTATCAGTTAACGGAGGCAAATAACTTTTGTGGCTGCGCTTGTACAAGTAAAATTATGAAAAAGAATACATAAAAACTACATTTCAATTCAAAATAATTAGTGTTTAAGTATTCCCTACTCAGAAAATATAGAGAATTGATTTCCAGATTATTGCTGATAGGACGAGGCTTGTATTTATTCATAAATTGCAAGATTTCACAAGAAAGTAAAACAGGAGTAAGCTTGAACCAAACAAACATAAAAAGACACCAAGCATAATTGATGATTTTAGCGTGAAAAACACATCATATATTTAAAGGCAATATGATCAGTGTGTGCATTTACCAACTTTAGTAAATAAGAGGGCATGAAAGGCCCAAAGTTTCTCACCTGAGATAACAAGATATTATTGGGACAAATCTTCTGACCAAGTTTCACGATGATCGTAAATAAATGTGGCCTCTAGAGGTTTTACTATAGCCATATAAGGAAAAATGCCCCGCCCCCTGGCAGCCATGTTTTTCAATCAACTGGCATCATTTTTGAACTCATCCAAGATATTATTGGGATGAATCTTCTGACCAAGTTTCATGAAGATCGGACCATAAATGTGGCCTCTAGAGTGTTAACAAGATTCTACTATAGCCATATAAGGAAAAATGCCCCGCCCCTTGGAAGCCATTTTTTTCTAGCACACATAATTATTTTCGAACTCATCCAAGATATCATTGAGACCAATCTTCTGACCAAATTTCATGAAGATTGGACAATAAATGTGGCCTCTGGAGTGTTAACAAGGTTTTACTATAGCCATATATAGCCATATAAGGAAAAATGCCCCACCCCTGGTGGCCATGTTTTTAAAGCAACCAAAACCATTTTCGAACTCATCCAAGATATCATTGGGACAAATCTTCTAACCAAGTTTCATGATGATCGGAAAATAAATGTGACCTCTATAGTGTTAACAAGGTTTTACTATAGCCATATATAGCCATTTAAGGAAAAATGCCCCGCCCCTGGTGGCCATGTTTTTAAAGCAACCAAAACCATTTTCGAACTCATCCAAGATATCATTGGGACAAATCTTCTGACCAAGTTTTATGATGATCGTACAATAAATGTGACCTCTAGAGTGTTAACAAGGTTTTACTATAGCCATTTAAGGAAAATAGCCCCGCCCCTGTTTTTCAACCAACCGGCATCATTTTTGAACTCTTCCAAGATATTATTGGGATGAATCTTGAGTTTCATGAAGATCGGACTATAAATGTGGCCTCTAGAGTGTTAACAAGATTTCACTTTAGCATTATAAAGCCATATATGGAAACATGCCCCGCCCCTTGGCGGCCATGTTATTCAAGCAAACGTAACCATTTTCGAAGTCATCCAAGATATCATTAAGACAAATCTTCGTACCATATTTCATCAAGATTGGACAATAAATGTGGCCTCTAGAGTGTTAACAAGGTTTTACTATAGCAATATAAGGAAAAATGCCCCGCCCCCTGGCGGCCATGTTTATCAACCAACCGGCATCATTTTCGAACTCGTCCAAGATATTATTAGGATGAATCTTCTGACAAAAGTTCATTAAGATTGGACAATAAATGTGGCCTCTAGAGTGTTAACAAAATTTTACTATAGCCATATAAGGAAAAATGACCCGCCCTTTGGCAGCCATGTTTATCAAGCTAAGGTTACCATTTTTGAACTCAATAAAGATATCAGTGGGACAAATCTTCTGAGCAAGTTTTATGAAGATCGGAAAATAAATGTGGCCTCAAGAGTGTTAACAAGGTTTTACTAAAGCCATATAAGGAAAAATGCCCCGCCCCCTTGCGGCTATGTTTTTCAACCAACCGGCATCATTTTCGAACTTGTCCAAGATATTATTGGGATGAATCTTTTGACCAAGTTTCATGAAGATCAGACAATAAATGTGGCCTCTAGAGTGTTAACAAGATTTTTCTATAGCCATATATAGCCATATAAGGAAAAATGCCGCGCCCCTTGGCAGCCATGTTTTTCAAGCAAACGTAACCATTTTCGAACTCATCCAAGATATCATTGAAACCAATCTTCTGACCAAATTTCATGAAGATTGGACAATAAATGTGGCCTCTAGAGAGTGAACAAGGCAAATGTTGATGTCGCACAACGGACAACGCACGACGGACAAAAGGCGATCACAAAAGCTTACCATGAGCACGTTGTGCTCAGGTGAGCTAAAAAGAAGACATTAAAATACAATTTTAAAATTGCCACAATTGAAGATAATATTCTGGGTACAAAACAAACCAATCACCTAATGCCCACACAAGTTTATGTCTGTATATGCCAAAAAATCCAAAATTAAAGATCCAGGAAAAGCTTCTCACCGACAAGGAATGGCTGCTTCATGCTCTCTGTCATGAGGGACTTGAGGTCATGTTCCACGTAGTCCATGACAATGTAGATCTTGTCCATGTTGCTACCAACAACGATCTCCCTCACGGTGACGATATTATGGTGCTGTGCCTTGAGCAGTGTGTTGATCTCCCGTAGTGATGTGATCGGAAAACCCTCCTTCTCCTTCTCCATTTTGAGCCGCTTCAAGGCGACTATCTCATCTGCAATGGGGCGGGGGGGTTACTATGAATATTTTTCAATTAAATGATATGAGGTAAATATGTTCTAATGATTATGTAACTTCATATTAAATAGATAATCACATCTCAAAAAGAACATAACTAATAAATGGCGATGGCAAAATTATTCTATTGAATGGTCAGTACAGAATTGATATTCGCAAATTCCAATTTTTTTAAAAACGTAATTGCCCTAATAATTAATGACCTGCGAGCCGCTACGAAATTATTCGGGATTAACATGTTTGATGTGACGTTCTTCGTGTCAAACTGATAACGCGGCCCGTATCAGTGTTTATTGTGCAATTCAATATACACACTCTAAGAAAGGCCCTGAACTGTTGTTTGTCAATGGGGTGCCATTTAACGGCTTCAATTGACTGGCGAATAATAACAATTAAGTTTCTGTGATCACAGTATGAACAGCCATTAAAATGTGTGAATTACTCAAATTGCACAATGCAATATGCACACTCTAAGAAAGGGCCCGAATTGTTGTTTGTCTATTAGGTGCCAATTAAGGGCTTCAATTGACTGGCAAATAATAATTTAGTTTCTGTGATCACAGTTTGAACAGACATTGAATATGTGAATTACTCAAATTTAACAAATGATATAAATTCAAAAAGTAAATTATGGGTAGAAAACTGCAGAACAATTATTTGTGATAAAGGATCATAGTTTAAATCTGAAAATGCCATCAGCCCCTTCGGAAGTATGGAAATACTTTGGACTGTCTGTGGATAAGAAGACCACAACGTGTAATGTGTGTAAAGTAAGTTTTACATATGCGCGGTCTACTACAGATCTGTGGAATCATGTCACTGTTAAGCACCCTGGTTCACTGGAGAGTGCTAGTAATAAAGTCAAACAGCCATCAATGAAACAGTTTACTGCTACTGGTAGTTTTGGTGTTAGTGGTGTTCTAGTGATGTGAGTACTAGTAAGATTGTGAATATGATTATGGTGATAACCTTCCATAAGTTTTGTGGATTCAAAAGGGTTGAAAGAGTTGCTTTCATATATAGCTCCGAATTAAACGATCATTTGCCGAAATACTATTTGTGCGCGTATTTCTGAATTGTACGTATATGTACATGCTATCGTTACTTTAAAATTTCAAATTAAAATACAATTCTATGACATAATGTTTTTCCTTCTATTTGTGCCGGATTACAGTATCGGTCATAGTATTAGACAACAGCAATACAATTATTCGATAGTAACGTTAATAAACAGCCTCGTATTCAGCAAACGGATATAATTTACAAAACAATGGAAGTTAACACAGCACAAGTTTCACTCTTTTCTGATATATTTCTGTTATTTTTTGCCTAAATAGGCTTTTTCAAAGTTTGTTTTTACAATTAAGCAACATTTTCTTTCTATTTCTCAACACAACAATTGTATATTCAATTGTATTTCTGTGTCAATTTATATTATATATCCTTACTGGAAACGAAACTGAGTAATAGAAGTTCAATCAATCCAGCTGTTTTATGCGAATATTCGATTGAATGGATTTGCGAATATTCGAATACCGATATAGGTATTCAATGCCAACCCTACTAATAAACTGTGATATAAACTTAATCTCAAACATAATTGGAGATAACACGGAGGTTAGTTTGTGTTTGAAGCAAAAGTCTCATCTGCAATGGGAGGTAACTCTGTATATGAAACAAAAATCTCATCTGCAATGTAAGATTACTATGTGTTTGAATAAAAAATCACATCTGAAACAGAAGGTAACTATGTGTTTGAAACAAACATGTCATCTGCAATGGAAGGTAACTATGTGGTTGAAGCAAAAATCACATCTTAAATAGAAGATAACTACAATTTTGAAGCAAAAATCTTATCTGCAATGGGAGGTAACTATGTGTTTAAAGCAAAATCTCATCTGCAATGGAAGGTAACGCTGTGTTTAGAGAAAAAATTTAATCTGCAATGGACGATCACTATAATTTTCAAGCAAAAATCTTATCTGCAATGGGAGGTAACTATGTGTTTGAAGCAAAAAACTCATCTGCAATGAAAGATAACTATAAGTTTCAAGCAAAATCTCATCTGCAAAGGGAGGTCACTATGTGTTTGAAGCAAAAATCTCATCTGCAATGGGAGGTAACTATGTGTTTGAAGCAAAATCTCATCTGCGATGATAGGTAACGCTGTGTTTGGAGAAAAAAATCTAATCTGCAAAGGGAGGTAACTATGTGTTTGAAGCAAAATCACATCTGCAATTGCAGGTTACTATTTGTTCGAAGCAAAAATGTCATGAACAATTGGTAGTTATTCTGTGTATGTTTAAATCCACAATCTTATTCTTCAATGGGAGCAAAGTATTTTGCGATTTTGTTTGGCCAAATTGTGAAAGGTACCAGTACCATGCCAATTGGGAAAAATTAGCGTGAAAAACCTGGCATTGGGAAAACATGTGTCGCGAAATTTTCATATATCCAATTATGGGTATTTTTAATTCCTTTATTTCTTAACTGCACAAACGCATATAAATATTCTTTTTCATCCCTTATGGCTTGAAAAGTTCAGTTCCAGTGCTTATTTCATTTGTTCACTTGCATATAGTGCAATTTTGAAACTTAATTGACGCAACTTTCCTTCCTTATGGGAATTTTTCAGACTGCAATTGGGAATTTTTCTTATTTTTCCTTAATCGAGAAAGTACCTTTTACAGTTACTTTATAAAGAAGGAAAAAAAATTGCTGATATAATAATTTTCCCCAAAACAAACGTTTACAGGGAGGTAGCTTGGCCTTTAAATTGATCCAATATGACGTAACTTTGTGATAAAAGAAAATCTCATACATAATTGCAAATAACTCGATGTATGTTTTATGCAAAAATAGAACCTGTAATGAAAGGTCATGTGCATTATTAAAGCAACAATCTTAACGCAATGAGACATAACTCTTGTAAATCGACCTTATTTGCAATAAGAGCAAGCTCAGTGCATATAAGACACTTTAAATAATTATTCTTGAAATAACTCCGCACCATTTGACAGTTTATACTTACAGGTATTACGTATAAATAATATGAATATCACCCAAACTATTGCTTAACAAGCAAAAATCACGTAAGCAATTGCGCAATCATTTAAAACATTAACTGACTAACAAACATCAAATATACCTGTCCGTTACTGTTTATTATTTACCGGGGGTATACAAGACTTGTGAAGTCATGACGTACCAGTTTTCTTGTCCCGTGCCCTATACACAACCCCGTATGTTCCTTCCTCGATTCGATTCAAGCAGCTAAACTCTTCGACACTCCGGCAACCCTGAAAATGGCAAAACCTGAACACATGGGACCAGGGTCGGAGTTCACAAGGTTCCTTAGGAGATTTATTCGAGCCTCATTCTGGGGAAAATCATGTGCCCAAAGTGTCGTCCCAAACTTACCTGTGCAGCCCGCACAGGTTAATCAGGGACCACACTTTCTGCTTAGACTTGACGTTGGGTTAGAAGAGACCTTCTTTGAACATAATATTCCATTAAAGCAGAAAGTCTTGTCCCTGATTAGCATCTAAAGACTGCGCAGATTAACCCTTTGAGCGCTGGAACCGGATTTTGAAGGCCTTTGCAAACAGGTTGGATCCAGATGAGACACCACAGAACGTGGCGTCTCATCAGGATCCAAACTGTTTGCTATTCTGATAGTATTCTTTGGAAAAAAATCGAAGAAAATTGCTAATTTTAGAAATTTAGCAGACAATATTTTAGCAGACGACAAATTTCCCAGCATGCAAAGGTTTAAACTGGGACCACACTTTACTCACATGCTTTAAGCCCCGTTTTCCCAGAGAGAGGCTACTTTTGAAGTCAAGTGAAACTTTCATATCACAATTGTATTGCTTAACCCTTTACCGCTCAGAAACGCATTTTGACGCATTTGAAGTCCCTTAGAAAATAAAATTTAATTTAAGTCCTTTCTTAATATATTCAAGTTTTAAAGGCTTCATTTCCAAACCTTAGATATTGATGAGCAGCAAACAGCATAAAACCTGAACAGTCTGCGAGTTACTTGCATGCTGTTCTGGTTTTATGCTGTTTGCACATAGCCATTTTCACTTTGCTTCTGAGTGGGAAAGGGTTAAGCAAATACTTTCTGTTAACTTAAAGTTAGAAATAAACATTTTAGGTAATATCTACATAAAATTATTTTTTAATGTAAACATACAATTAAACACTAAATATCCAGAGATTCAAATAATTTTTTATATTAAATTATGATTGTGCATATGATCCAAGTCACACATATTGATTAATACTATGGTAAAAACAAGCACATGAAATAATTTTTGTTTGTTTATAAGATGATGTCATTCGATACTTTTTGGGTTTAATTTTCCTTCAACACATGAACACAATTTTATAGGGGATGTTACCCTATAACAGTCACTTATATAAGGAAAACAAGCAAATTCATTGAAATGATATCCCCGCTAAAAATAAATTTTGTTACAGGCAGACGGAAGGACTGACAGACGGACGGACTAATGGAAACAGCATTTCTAAATCCCTCTGCCTTTGGCAGCGGATAAAAAGTGGCAATGGGGGCTAGTTGTACTCTCTCACCTGTATGGCAGGATAGTAGGGTGGCAGTTCTCACCTGAATGGCAGGATAGTAGGGTGGCAGATCTGGTTTCAGCTCCACTGGAGACATTGGCGGGGTCTCTGTGAGGAAGTCACCGTCGCTATGGTGATCATTCAGGTGCACAGACTCCGTCTCACTCTCTGGTTCCGACTGGTCGTCAAACTTGGACTTGGCTGTGAATTTGAATTTGAAATTAACAAATAAGCCTTGTTCTAGGGAAACAGGCCTTATTGCATGTGTGTAATGTGTCGTATCAACTTTGCACTTGGCTGGGAAAATGGATGTTAACTAAACATTTCAGTTAAACAGAATGAGTTTAGCTCTGGAGAAAACTGCCTTTAATGCATGTGTGTAAAGTGTTGTCTCAGATTAGCATGTATAATTCCCACAAAGTAATCAGGGACGACACTGTCCACTTTAACATATAACAGTTAAAACTAAAATATGCAAATTAGTGTACAAACGCCTTCTTAATGCTAATAAACCTATGCAAATTAAATGTGTAGCAAAGTGGAAACAAGAGCACCACATAACGGGTGCCACGCTCGGCTGCGAAAGCTTGTCAGAATATTTTTTTAGAGGTCACAGTGACCTTGACCTTTGACGTAGTGAGATGTGTTTGTCAGGGGTCTGTCTTATCAAAGATCGTACGACATTGTAAACTTACGATTGAATTCTGTAATTTTTAAAATAAAAGTGATTATGATCTGTATGTTTCTAATATATTAGATATTTGACAGCTTATTTGGAAATGAATGGAAATGTTCAACAAAAGTAATTATAAATTTGACGATAACGTATATATGGCGCTTCAAAAATTGCATCTTAAGGTGAGAATGTTTGATAAGACGGGTCCCGGAAACACAATGCCCCCTACTGCGCCGCATTGAAATAAAATTTCTATTTATCATTTGGCAGGTTTAGAAATCATCTCCCTTTAAAGGTTATTACTTCCCTTAAATTTTGTCCAATCCAACTTGGGGGGGGGGGGGGTGGTGAAGGGCCTCACAGTCAATTATGACCATGTCAGACACCACTGACAACCAAGGCCTGTGGTTTAAAAGAGATCATAGCCAGAGTTGATCATGTATCTATGGACATAAGTCCACAGGTATGTAATGAACATCAAATGAATTATAATTATATCATTAAAAAAAAAACTTTGACAAATCAATCATTTGGGTTATAAATAATCAAAATAATAAATCTGTACAGTAACTGTGAAAAGAACTTCAATTCTTGGTAAGGAAATATATAATATGAGATTTATTATTATATAAATTATTTCCCTTGAAAATAATTGTTGTAACAAATCTCTATTTTTAGTAGCAAATAATTAAAAGCCACTACTGTGACTGTAGATTCACCACTCAAAATGTGCAGCTCCATGAGAAACACATGCATGCCAAATATATAAAGTGGCTATGTTCAATATTGAATAATTTTCTCCGTTTGTAAAGCTTATTACTTCCCTAAAATCTGTATTTTTTACTGTAGACCTTAAAGGAAGACCTTGACCTTTTACCACAATGTGTTTGTCAGAAACACAATGCCGCCTACTGCGCCACTTTGATTTATTTAACAAAAATATATATGTGGGCAGGTCAGATAACTATGTCCATTTAAAGCTTATTAATTCCCTTGACTTTGTTTTTTCGACCCTAGACCTTGAAGTATGATGTTCACCTTAAAATTTTACCACTCGAAATGTGCAGCTCCATGAGATACACATGCATGTCAAATATCAAGAAGCTATCTTCAATATTAAAAAAGTTATGGCCAATGTTATGGTTTAAGCACAACGCCTACGGCGCACGATGGACGTCGGACAGCGAGCTGGCTATGACAATAGCTCGGGTTTTCTCCGAAAACAGCCTCGCTAAAAACTGCTTTACACAAGAACAATAGACAACACCAACCATTTCTGTCAAGTCTTGTCACAAACAGTAAACACAAAACTCAGAACTTTCCAGTATAAATACATCACTAACATAATTCCAAATTATTTATACCTGTTTAAGTGTAAACTTGTAGAGTCAAACATGTGCAATTTTTGTTTGGCAAGTACAGATACTTCAAAACACATGTTTTGGGAATGCAAAAAAGTTTAACATTTCTGGTGGGAATTGCGAATCATGATACAAAACAAATTTTGTTTGGAACATAACAAGCACCATAGCTTTGAAATACTTTCACTTTGTAAATTTAAGACCTGGTCTTGTAGATTTAAGCTTGGTCTTTGTAGACCAGGCTTGTAGAATCTGTTCTATAAAATATTGATGGTATTTTAAGTTTCTCAACATCTGCTTGATCAAACATGCCATAAATTTCCAGACCAATTCCGAAACATTGAGCTAAATTTTCTGGTACTTTTGTCGATTTTTCAGGACATGTATACATAAAGCGATATATATAGACATATAAGCATCTTGGGTACGCATTTTTTTCACATCGTAAATTGCTAAGTTCCAAAGCCTATCCAAAATACACTAGATCTATAAAACGTCAAATTAAACATTACCACTTCCGTTACTACATGTAGATACAAGCCAACTGTTTTTTGTGTTAGAAAAGAGCACCAAATTGCTTTTGTGTACATGTCACTTCATCTGCATGAAACACGTGTGCGTATCCACGGCCGCATAAAAACTTCGTAGGGCATTTGTTACTATTTAAAGATGTGCTGAAATAACGTCCAATCGGGGCGTTTATTTCCACTGAACACGCGAAAATCGCCTGACGTGATGTTCATGTTTTTATACAACACAAAATAAACCCACACTTTCCATGCAACGTTTTACATTTCTGCATAATTTTCGCGCGCTTTTTATTGAGACAAAGGATAAAGCACGGTTTATTTGACGCTAGTATTTGTAAATGTGGTGTAAGCATTTAAATTCGGAAGCATGTTTCCGATAACAAATTGAATAATAAAATTGAATTACAAATTGAATAATGCTCATTTGAGAAAAGAACTAAACATTTACAGGTGTGCGTAATTAATTCAACAAACTGCAATAAAATCACACGTGTATGAAAATTACGTCACTCGTTGTCTGCATGATCTTACTGCAGGTACAGGTATGACTGCTTAGGAGTGTTGTCGCTCATTCAAAGCATGCGACAACAAACTGCCATAAAATCAGTATACACGTATTTAAGACAATTAATAACCACATTCAACAATTCCGCCATTTCGGTTTGACTGCGAACGTGAGACAATCGATATGATAACAGGACCCCTGTTAATTGATTGATTTTGACACGTAACTTACCGGTAGTGGGAACACAGATTCGAGGTGCAGTTAAGCCTAAGATGATGTACATGTATATATGGTTTGTGAAAAATCCGGAACATTTGACAGATTTCTGGGACTGCGGGACACGTTCTTCATTTCCGGGACAATCCGGGACGTATGGCATGTATGGCTTGATTTATATTACCATTTAAATTTAAAATGTGTTTCCCCCATACAGTGTAAGCATTGAATAAAACAATTTAATTATCAATAAATCTTTACATGGATGAACCGCTTTATCCAACTAGCTTTCAATGTATCTGGGACAATTATTTACCCTCATGCAATATGTCCACTACTGGGACAATTATTTACCCTCATGCAATATGTCCACTAGTCTCAGACTGGGGCTACTTTGCACATGCCATTGGTGGAAAACTTCATAATTGAACCAGCAGCTATGGAGCATTCACACCCATTTATTTTTTGTCCCAAAATACAGACTCTTAACAGGCTGCTTCCAAATGGAAAAATAACATTTTTTCCCAAAGATCTGACCAGTTTTCCCCAAAAAGATGCCAAGCTTTTCCAATACTCTAAATGGTTTATTGAGTTTCTTATACAGCAATATAACTATGTAGAACTTAATGATATAAATTCAAAAATGCAATTAAACATGCACTTATAAACAAAATTGGAATACTGTTACTTATAATTATATTAATGATGCTTCATCTTCCCCAATTTCATGTTGTATCCCGCTATTTTACCCAATCTTAAGGCACAGGTTAATATATAAAGACTAACAAGAGAACCACTTAGAGGGTGCCAAGGCTCGGCTGTGGAAGCAGTTTTGAATAAATGAAAGCTCGTCAGAAGTGACCTTGACCTTTGAACTAGTGACCCAAAAATGGGTGTGGCATGTAGAACTCATGAAGGTGCATCTTCATATGACTTTTTAAAGTTGTATGTGGAAGCACTTTGATTTTAGAGCCTATGTTAAGGTTTTAGCACGACGCGGATGGCAGACGGCGGACGATGAGCTTGCTATGACAATACATCGGGTTTCTCCAAAAACAACAGAGCTAAAAATCAATGCTACCTATCTGTTGTTTCTCCCCATGTTCACTTTGTCCAGACTTGACACTGCTCCCTTCACTGCCTGTATCACTGTTCTCTGGAGAAAGAATTACAAGAGTTCTCCGTCAAAGATCTTATACAAAAGCTAATGGATTTCAGTAAGTGAAATCTGTTTAAAATATAAATATCAATTTCAATTACTGAAGGGACACAATCAAACAATCATTTTAACTGGTAATGAGTTTTCCCAAGGTATTATTACTATAAAATAGTCATGAAGTATAGAATAAATAGTAAAGTTAATAGTTAAGAATAGTAAAGACTTGGATGAAAACTGATAAACATAAAGCACAGAAACAACTAGAAAAGCCAGATCTCAACAAAACAAGTGAAGTAATTTAGCTGATAATCGGCATTGAACCAATATAATACCCACAAACACATTTCCAGTAGTTTCTTTTGTGAATCAGATGACAGCTGGTCGCATTACTGGACTGATGTTCACTGGCCAACCAATTGCAATATGTTTTCATATCATTGAAATCTATTTAATTTGTGTACATCTTGTATTTTCAAAAGAGAATTATTTTTGGTATGTAAAAATAACTCTGACATATGTTATCACAAATAACATCTGTTTTCTTCAGCCCCCCAAGATCAATTTCCCATTTACTGAAAACACACCAAACACTCAACACAACCTACAACCTACTTAAGTTGAAGTGTTTGTCGAAGTATGACCCACCCGATCCCGAATCACTATCAGCAGAATCATCCGAGTCGTCTTCAGACGCCGAATGCTGCTCCTCAGTCTCCATGGTTACTGTTCTCGTCTTGCGTGACTCGGTCTCGCTTTCCACCTTCTCTCGTTTTCCGCTCCATTCCACACTGTCCGGTGGAGGAGACTGCTGCGTCCTCTGTTGAACCTCTGTGGAGGCACGTTTGCTCTCTCTCCTCCCTTCAGCTGAAAAATTATAACATCAACAAGAGCACTGCATAACAGGTGCCAACGTTGGCTGCGGGTGCATTTTTTAATAAATGAAAGCCTGTCAGAATATTTTTTTATTTTTTTGTAAAGCTCACATTGACATTGACCTTTGACTTAGGGACCCCAAAATAGGTGTGGCATGTAGAACTCATCAAGGTGCATCCACATATGAAGTTTCAAAGTTGTAGGTGGAAGCACTTTGATTTTAGATCAAAATGTCAAAGTTTTAGCACTACGCCGGCGGACGGCGGATGACGAGCTGGCTATGAGCTAAAAATGAGCCTTGCACTGGGTTTACAGATAAGCCTGTGCAGTCCACACAGGCTAATCATGGACAAAAAGTTTCCACTTTTATGGTATTTTTTCGTTTAAAGGAA
Organism: Dreissena polymorpha; assembly: GCF_020536995.1. Lineage (NCBI taxonomy): Eukaryota > Metazoa > Mollusca > Bivalvia > Myida > Dreissenidae > Dreissena > Dreissena polymorpha. The sequence goes on along the minus strand of NC_068359.1, from coordinate 22,280,822 downwards.
GTCTCTTCTTATTGAAAATCCAGCATTGGAGCAAAACTGTGCGTACAACACAGGCTTATCAAGGATGACACTTAACACACACACTTGCCTTCTTGTCTCCCTTCCAATCATACAAGTCATCAGAAAATCTAGAATAGCTTTTTAAAGTTCACAGTAATATTTGGAAACTAGAAACTTCTTGTTAAAGGTAAAATTATAAAAATTAAGCTGGTTTTTTACTATGTTATCTATATATTGTATTATAAATGGTTAATATGGCCATTTATTTTGTATTTGAGTTATTTGAAAAAGTCCTTGAAAAAACAAAAAAAGTCCTGGAAAAGTCCTGGAAAAGTCCTGTAATTTTATTGACCATGGCCTGTATGAACCATGCATCAGTAACTAAGAGTTGGAAATAAAGCCTTTAAAACTTGAATTTAGTAAGAAAGGTATTTAATTAAATGTAACTTCCTAAGGGACTACAAATGCCTTAAAATACATATAAAAGTGGTAATGGGTTTAGCCCCGTTACCCAGAGCAAGGCTCAAATGTCAATGATATAAAAAAAATATAATTTGTTTGCCGCTAAAAAATTGATGACTTTGGTACATACATACCCTAAACACAACCTTGATACATACATCGTTCAGGGACGTCTATACATGATACATACATTGCTCAGATATGTCTATAAACACTACATGATACATACATTGTTCAGAGACGTCTCTTGACCCCCGAGGTCTAACATCTCTACCCCCGTCCTTCCACTCGCGACTGTGTGACCGACTCCTCTCTCCATGCCTCTGACGATCTTTTTCCATGGCCCTCTCCTTGCGGTTACGAACTAAATTGATGAATTAATGAATTTATGAATTAATGAATTGATGAATTAATGAATTGATGAATCAATTAATTTATGAATGAATTAATTGATTAAATCCTGTGCAATATTCACAGGGTAATCATGGACAACACTTTCTGTTTTAACTGGACTTTGACTAAGAAGAGACTTCCTATAAATGAAAAATGCTATACAAGAGGAAAGTGTCATCCGTGATGAATAAATTACATGACAAACAAAAGGACCAAACATTACTCACCTGAAAATGTCTTTTAGGAAAAGTTATTTCGTTAATGTAGTCTATATCAACCATGTTCCCTTTTGGTATGGCCAGTTTTGACTTCAGAGACATAATTTGATTTTATAACAAATATTATCACAATAATAGGATAGTTTGTTTTTAGTGTATGTTTTCTGCATTTTTATGCTCCCCCCAAAAATTTTGGGGGGAGCATATAGTCGCCGCTTTGTCTGTCCGTCCATGTGTCCGTCCGTGTATCCGGCCGTGTGGCCGTCCGAACACAATTTTTGTCCGGGCTATTTCTCAGCAACTAATGACCGGAATTCAATGACACTTTATGGGAAGCTTCACTACCAAGAGGAGATGTGTATATAAGTGGGTTCTGGTCGGATGATTTTTCACAGAGTTATGGCCCTTTGAAATTTTCCATTAACTGTACATATAGTGCAATTCTTGTCCGGGCTATTTCTCAGCAACTAATGACCGGAATTCAATGAAACTTTATGAGAAGCTTCACTACCAAGAGGAGATGTGCATATTATCAGCGGGTTCTGGTCGGATGATTTTTCACAGAGTTATGGCCCTTTGAAATTTTCAATTAACTGTACATATAGTGCAATTCTTGTCCGGGCTATTTCTCAGCAACTAATGACTGGAATTCAATGAAACTTTATGGGTAGCTTCACTACCAAGAGGAGATGTGCATATTATCAGCGGGTTCTGGTCGGATGATTTTTCACAGAGTTATGGCCCTTTGAAATTAAAAAAAAAAAATTCTTGTCACCCCAACTACTGTGCCATCAAGACGTTTCCTTTTATCTGAATATATAGTGCAATATTGTGACAAAAAAAAACTTTGGGGAGCATCACCCGTCTCCGACAGTTTCTTGTTTAGTCTTTTTAGGGTAAACTGTTTTAACAATACTAAACATAAGAGCACATACTTATGCGAGTAACTGACAAGTGCCTTACTTAGAGGTGAGGAGATACTGGTCATAGACAAGAATTTTGTCATCAATAACCATACAAGTTATGTGGCCAGGTGGGGAATAAATCCAGCAATCCTTGTATTTGTAGTACAACAATATACTAACATAGGAAAATGGGAAAATATATTATTCCTCAATTTTATGGGTTAAATAGGACAATAGGAAATTTAAAAAAAATCTCAAATACAATTTTAGTGGGCCAAATGAAAACTAGAGATGTGTTCGTCAGAAACACAATGCCCCCTATTGCGCCGCTTTGAAATAAAAAAAATATTTATTTTTTTACCTTTGACCTTGAAGGATGACCTTGAACTTCCACCACTCAAAATGTGCAGCTTCATGAGAACGCCGCTTTGAAAATGTTTTGTTTTTTTAACTTTGACCTTGAAGGATGACCATGACCTTGCACTTCTACCATTCAAAATGTGCAGCTTCATGAGATACACATGCATGCCAAATATCAAGTTTCTATCTTCAATATTGCAAAAGTTATAGCCAACGCTTTGATAGTTATGAGCATTTTACCATGCTAAACCCTTGAAATGCACTAAGTGACCCCGTGACCTAGTTTTTGACCCGACATGACTCATATACAAACTCGACCTAGATATTGTCTAGATACATCTTCTGACCAAGTTTGGTAAAGATCAGATGAAAAGTATTTGAAATAGAGAGTGGACACGAAAAGTGTGACAGACAGACAGCCAGACTAACAGACTGACAGTGCGAAAACTATATACCCCCTTTTCTTCGAAACAGGGCATAAAAAATCTGAATTGTATAATCTAACAAACGAGCCCTATCAAACCTTTCTTCTAGTTACATGTTAATAAGCAAAAACGATAAAAAATCAAATATAAATTGAATTGGACAATGGGAATTTAAAAAATCTAACATAATTAAAGTAGGAAAATGGAGAAAAAAATCTGAATTATCTTATATAATATCTCCACTGGCTAACCAACCTTGTCTTTTCAGTAACATAATTCCAGTAGGAAAAAGAAAAGATAAATTATTTCTCAATTATATAAATTGAGTAGGAAAATGGGAATGAAAAAAAATCTCAGATATAATAAAAGAGGGAAAATGAAAAGAAAAAGACTTTTATAAATTTATATATCGCTACACAATAAACCAACCCTGTTTTCTCAGGTATATTATTTAAGTAAGCAATAGAAATGATGTCTAAAATTATATTATTTGAGTAAAACAATATGAATAATTCTTTTTCAAATATAATTTTTGTGTAGAAAAGTAGAATAAACATGATTTCTCAGATGTAATTTAAAATGGAAAATAGAAATAACAAGAGCTGTCTCCATAGGATGACATATGCCACCGATAAATGCTTTGATAGAAATTATGAGCATTTTTCGAAACCTAAACACACTTTTCGAAACCTTAACGCAGACCCTAAGTTCAAGGTCAAAGTTAAAGGGGTCAAAATTTGAGTGCGTATGGAAAGGCCTTGTCCATAGACATATGCATACCAAATATGAAGGTTACATCTGAAGGGACATAGAAGCCATGAGCATTTTTCGAAACCTAAACGCAAAGTGTGACGGATGGACAGACAGACAGTGCGATCACTATATTCCCTCCTTCGCGGGCATAAAAAACTGAAAAATTACAAATTATATAATCAAGGTAGAACAATGGAAATGAAACATTTTTCTCTGTCATTTATAATTTTTGAAGAAAAATGGGAATTACTTTCTTCACGCTCCTTTCTCATCTGTTGCAGCCTCCTATCTTCGTCCTTCCTTCGTCGTCTCTCATATTCCCGTTTTTCCCGTTCCTCCCGGATACGGTGCTCCCGGGTCTTTTCCCGCTCTATTCTGGCCTTCTCCCTCTCCAACCTTTCAAGACGTTCTCTGAAGTACAACAAACAAAGATATGCCTTATTCTGGGAAAACTGGGCTAAATGATAGTGTAAAGTGTCGTCCCAGTCTGCACAGGCTAATCAGGGACGACAGTTTCCAATATTTTAAATTTTCTGTTTTCAAAGAATTCTATTCTGAGCAAAAATCCAGTTAATGCGGTGTGCTGTCACCTATAATCCTGTGTGGACTGCACAGGCTAGTCTGGAACAATTCTTTATGCACATGCATTAAGCAGAGTTTTCCCTGATCAGGGCTTAAACAAACAAAGGAAAGGCTTAAACAAACAAAGGAAAGGCACAAACAACTCATTCTACTCTACTTGACTTAATGGCAGAATGTGTTGTCCCTGATAAGCCTGTGTGGATTACACAGGCTAATCTGTGATGACACTTTAGGAACATGCATTGAGTCTAGTTTTCACCCCACAAGGCTTACACAAACAGAAGAATAGCGCCAACAGCTTATTCTTCTTGACTTAATTGGTAATTGTTGTCCATGACTCACAGGCTTATCTGGGACATGCTTTTAGCCCTGTTTTCCCATAACATGGCTCAAAGACAAGTCTGTGTACCTTTCCATTCGAGATTTCGAGTCGGTGAGTATACTGCTTTGAAATCTATCCTAAATGTAAACAAAGTATGACTGGTAAGTTTAACGAATGAAATGAAATTCATAAATTTGAAATCAAATTCAAATTTTATGAATGAGTTTAACTTCCTAGTCATATTACCTCGACCTCCCCTTGCTAATTTCTGTTTGAGAGAGATTTTAAGTTTTCACTAGTAAAACTGATTGGCCCATGTCTATTCACGGCGATCTTGATCAAGAAGACGCTTGCTACAATATTTATATGTCGTAAATTCGCAAGCGTTTGAGCGAGTCTGACCGAAACCAGGACGTAAATATCCGGAAGTAATTGCTCAAAGGCAAGTCTGTGTACCTTTCCATTCGAGATTTCTCCCGTTTCTCTTGCTCTTTGATGAGTTTCTCTTTGAGCTCCCTTTCCCTCTCACGTCCACTCATCAGGGGCTTGTTTCTCTCTGCAGAAATGTGTCTTTCGTGTCCTGAACATTCCAATGGAAATGGGCTTTATGTGAATATTTCAACAACACAATCTGAGATTGTCTTATATCTAAAATTGTGAATATGGGGCACAAAGTTTAGAATAAGACAGTATAAGTGATCTTATCAGTGCTGTGGTAAAGAAAAGCAAGTGACATTGTTGTTGAACACTACAAATTGCCTTGATTTGATGATCATATGTGCAAATTTATTTCAAAATGACAAAATTTACCAAAAAAATATGGGTCAGACATGTTTTTTTATCTGAATGAGGAATATGCGAACGAGTCTGATGTGATGAGATTTCATCTCAAAGCGAGCCATTATCAGCCATATATTATTGCACATACTCCCTAGTCTTGATACAATGATCACTTGAGCCCATTTATTTGAAAATCCCATAATTAAGGACAAAATAATGGGCATGGCATGAACATGTACTTTCACTACATGTATTTTCTTATAAAAAATATGCAAAAACACCAAGTTTTCAATGTGGTGAACAACATCTGTACTATGATCATTTGTGCCATTTTATTTTTAAAGGCCATAATGCACGACATAGTTGTGAGCTAGACACAAAATGTCTGCCCCCATCAACCACATGGACAGCGTAAACAATTTATAACCTTTAGTCATCATCAAAGCTGGGGGTTTAAAAAAAAAATTTTTTTTTTAATTAAATGATAAAATACATAAAAATAAAAAAAACAAACAAGCAAATTCGTTGAATTGATATACTCCGCCAATATACTTCCGGACACAAAAGTTTTCTGGACGGATGGACAACGCCAACGTGCATCATCCTCTTATCCATACATATACTCACACCAAGTTTCAATGAAATCCGTCAAAGCACTTTTAAGAAATGGCTCCGGACACACAAAAAAGCATTTTTTCAAGATACAAAGGGCCATAACTCCGTTATTAACAGATGGTGTACAATGCCATTTGGCGTGCATCATCCTCTTATCCACATATACACTCATACCACGTTTAAATGAAATCAGCCAAAGCACTTCCAAGATATGGCTCCGGACACAAAAGTACCGGACAGACGGACAACGCCAAAACAATATCCCTCCGACTGTGGGGGGGATAATAATTAATAAATAGCAAGGCCTTTGAAGTACCTCTAGGCCTGTCATCTCGTGGCTCAATCCTGACCTCCCTCTCAGGCCTGTCCCTGGCCCCTCGGGGCTGGTCCCCTCGACTCTGCAGATCCTCTCGGCCCTCCTTTCTGTGCTCTTTATGCTTCTCTCTTCGTTTCTCGTCCTTGTGCTGTTTGTGTTTGTGCTTCTTTTTCACAGGCACTGGTGGGGGCTTTATAAGTAAACCGTCGTCATCATCATCGGACTCCCTGAAAACAGTGGAGCCAAGTTCTGAGAAAACTGGGCTTTATGCAAGTCCAAACATTTCCACATAAACTGGACTTTTTATAAGAAGAGATTTACTTTAAATTAAAAAATCCATAACAGCAGTAGTGTCACCTCTGATTAGCCTGTGCAGACTGCACAGGATTATCTGGAATGCACTTTAGGCAGAAAAGCTGTCTACAGGAACCCGCTGTCAAAAGACTGATCCCAGAGTTTTCACGAGTTTAGAAACCCCCACGAATCCCTCGGTACAGGTACAAACAACGCTGGTCCATTATATCAATCAATGATAGCTTACAATAAATAATAACAGTTGATATGGTGTGTGATTTTGAAAAGATTATAAATGGGTCAGCTTTATTTGAGCCAGCAGATTAGTGATTTTTTCCAAAAGGTTGCCTTTCAGTGATACACATAATTCCTTTATAAACAAGCAGTGATTTTTTTTGCTTTAATTTGTTACAGCCTGTGCCATTTGAATTGGGAAAATTAGCGCGATAAACCGTGAAATTAGAAAAAATAGCGCGATAAACCATGAAATTGGGAAAAATTAAGCATTATAAATAGGATTATAAGTAACAGAAGTGATATTGTTTTTAAGTGCATGTTCAGGGAGTTTTCTAGAAAAGGAGTCTGGTCAAATTGGGATTATTTTTAATCAATAAAAGTGGCAAGTTTGGGAATGATTTATGGACAAAAATGACTAAATTCAAGTTATATATTTTGTGAGATGTTTAAAAATAAAGTTGAGACCTAGAATTAAGAAATCATAATTAAGTTATATGAGACTTCTTTCTAAAAAAAAAAAAAAATTTTTTTTTTTTGGAAGTGGGCTTTTTTTGGGGAAATTTTCGTCAGATTTTTGGGGAAAAACGTGTATTTTTGCGATTGGAAAGCAGCCGAAAATCGGCTGTAAATTTGAGCAAAAAAAATCACTGACAAGATATGTGTTTGTCAGAAATACTATGTCCCCTTTTGCGCTGCTTTGAAGCTATATATTTGACTTTTGACCTTGAAGGATGACCTTGACCTTTCACCACTCAAAATGTGCAGCTCCATGAGATACACATGCATGCCAAATATCAAGTTGCTATATTAAATATAGCAAAGGTTATTGCAAAATGTTAAAGTTGGCGCAAACAGACCAACCAACCAACCAACAGACCAACCAACAGACAGGGCAAAAACAATATGTCCCCCACTATAGTGGTGGGGGACATAAAAATAATTGCAAGAGAATTGCAAAAATGACAAGGCAAAAACAATATGTCCCCCACTATAGTGGTGGGGGACATAAAAATAATTGCAAGAGAATTGCAAAAATGACAAGGGTGTGTGGCAATAACTTTTTGAAATTCAGTGTAAGCATCAAACACCCTGGTTACATGTGTTACACCTACCCATACTTACACATGCTCACTGCGGTTGTCGTCACTCTGTGTTTGCTCCTCCTCTTGCTCATCCCCCTGTTCCTCCTCCTCCTCCTCACTTTCCATGCTTCTCATCTCCACCTCCGGACTACTGGATGCTAGCTCTCCCTGCTCCACCGGACTCCGGTCAGACACAAGTGTCACTAGAATTAAACAAAAGTTCGGGGGTCGGAGACATACGCCACCAAACATGGCTTTGAAGTAGCGACCTCAATTTCAATAGGGGTCATCTACTGTCCAAGGCCAATGCACATGTGAATTATCAAGCCAATCAGTCAATTTGTTGACGATTTATTGATTGTTAACAATTTTTACACTAATTGCAATTGAAGTTATTGTGACAGTGACCTTTGACCAAGTCACCCCAATTTGACTAGGGGTCATCTACTCTCCAAGGCAAATGCACATGGGAAGTATAAACCAAACCAATATCGGTCAATTTGTTGACAAGTTATTGATCAGAAACGATTTTCCCACTTATTGTGACAGTGACCATGACATTTGACCTAGTGACCCCAATTTCAATAGAGCTAGAGGTCATCTAATGCCTAAGTCCAATACACATGGGAAGTATCAAGCCAATCGGTCAATTTGTTGACGAGTTATTGATAGGAAACGATCGTCACACTTATTGTGCCAGTGTCCTTGACTTTTAACCAAGTGCCCCCTATTTTAATAAGGGGTCATTTACTGTCCAAGGCCAATGCACATGTGAAGTATCAAGCCAGTCGGTCAATTTGTTGAGTTATTGATCGGAAATAATTTTCATACTTATTGTGACAGTGACCTTGACCTACTCCTAGTGACCCCAATTTCAATAGGGGTCATCGACTGTCCAAGGCCAATGCACTTGTGAAGTATCGAGCGAATCTGTCAATTCTTTCACGAGTAATTGATTGGAAACGGACAGGTCTACAAACAGACAGACTGACATCTGGCAAAACAATATACCCCCTCTTCTTCGAAGGGGGGAATAATAAGGCCTTAGGGGCTTAATGCGTGTTCGTTAAGAGTTGTCCAAGCTTAGTCTGTGCAGTTCACACAGGCCCATCAGGGATGACACTTTCCACAAAAACTGAATTTTCTATAAGAAAAGACTTCCTTAAAACAAAAAATACCCAGGGCCCTCTCTTGCCGCCAGGGGAAGCCACCTACAGCCCTCATGAGGGGGAATTTCGCGTCGTTTTGGGCAAAAAGGGGAATTTTAGAAGATCTTTTCACCAACCATTCAACACCTAAAATTGCTATATTTTAATGTGATTTACATAAATATACATTTAATCAAAGGTTAGTAGCACGATACCAGCTGGCAACATAGGTATAAAAGTTAAAAAAAAAAAAAAAAAAATTGGAGGGGGAATTTTAAGCTGAGAAAGAGGAAACAAGTATACTTTTTTCATGGGGGAAAGCCGATATTCGGCGGTAAAGAGTGCAAAACAAGGGCCCTGATACCATAGAAGGCTTACAAGCGGAATGTGTCGTCCGCAGTCTTCGAATTAGCCTACAAGCCCGAAGCCCGAGTCGATTCTTGGGCCGGTCGGTCGATCCTAAATGCTTATAAAATAGCCCAACCGGTCGATTAAATATTTGAGCGTTATATCAATAACCTGATTTATACGCGTTTTTAAGAGGCACGATTAAATTCGCTATTTTAATGACTAAAATGACGTTATACGTTTTAAAGAATTGCATGAACACATGCGGCCGCCATTTTTAAAAAACTGTTGTGTAAACATCCGGGTATGTTGCTATTTAAAGTAATGATGACACCCAATCGAGATGAGATTATTCAAACTGACCATGCGTAGATCACGTTCCGGGATGTTCGCGCATCGGTCACTTCGTAATGTTTTAAAATAATGACCAATCTAGAAGCGTATTTAATTTTAGAAGCGTTTTTCGAAAATGTATTTATAATTCATGAAAAATGGACGAAGTAATTTTTCAATAAAAATAAAAGAGTCTGCAAGGGATATTGTACGCATTGGGTTACAAACAAATTGATCCTTATTACAGTTAGATTTCCATGTGTTTTAATCAATTATTCTTGCGTATTAAAAGACGTTTTTTTCAACTAATTATTAATTATTGTAGTACTTTCGTTTATTCTGTAATCTCGTTCTGCTACGTGACCTACTTATAATCTGTTTACGAATATACAATACTTTTCACGGTTAACACATGCTTATCAAAACATCGGGAGTAAATTAAAGAAGCAGACATTGTCATTTGGTAGATTGGGCAATTTACACACACAGTGGCCTTTTTGTTCTGAAGCCACATGCCGACAATTCGGAAATTCACCGACGATTGTCCTAGTAATAATAAGAGAAAAATCAATTTGCTTTTAAATAAAACCAAACACCGGTCAAACTGATTAATGAAATCCTTGAATGAGAACATGTGTAATAATAAAGTTACAATAAACAGCATAATCATCTGGTGCATTTTGTATAAAATGCATTTCAACAGGAAACAGAATATCCTTCATTACTGTAATCACATGCATCTGTTGTTACTAATGGAAGTAGATTTTCTGATTGTTAATAACTATTTTGGTGTTCCTGGCAAAAAAAGTCATAAAATTTATATTGACCTCTTTGGGCTATTAGTGTTTTTCCCAGACGGGCAAAGGGGCATGGTGCATTACTTTCAAAAAGGGCATTTTAGCGCGCAGTTTAGGCAAAAAAGGGCAAAAACGTTCCCTGAATAACGGGAAAACATGTAATCGCATCAGAAGCAGTTGTGGAAAAAATAACATATGAACAAGCACATGTAATGGTAATTGATGTATTTAACTTACTATGATTTATATTAATATATTTACCTTGCAATGTTCATTTAAGTTCCATGCTGTTTCAATAAACTGTACAGCACGACAAACATAATAAAGCAATATATGCATATGAATCTGATTACACACAGATCCACTAACATATAAATGAAACCACGTTTGTCTTATCCCATTTTCTAACAATAATCTTGCGAGATGTTTAAAATAACATTGCGAGTAAATTGATCGCTAATGATATGCAAACACTCGTTTTCCGTGACATACATCCACCAGATAGATTACAAATAAATAAATAATGTTGTTGCTATCTAAAACATTTTTTTGCATCGTTGATTATCACAGACATTTCATTAATTCCTTCTTAATGTATAATGACCATCGTTAATTCGATCGTTTACGACTCTATTTGCCATTTTTGCCGAGTTGCAATTTAATTCTGTATAGTCCGCCATGCTGTTAAAATGTCAAATGATGTAAGCGAAAGGTGCCTGCATAGCAACGTTAAATCGTATACGCGATTCGCATTTTGTTAAATTAGTATACGTCTCAGTAATTATTTCAATAATTAGATATAATAACTTAAAGACGAAAGCGATAAAGAATAAATTTGTTTGTGTTTTTAAATGTTATTATGCGTAAAAATATATGTTTTGATATAACTGAATAATGTATGCAATGCACAATTGCCATGGGAATAACATTGAGGTTTTCATCAAAAGTCTCCGAAGTAACGATTTCATCGTGGAGGAGTAGACATTGCCGACCGAAAAGTGCGCTTGGTATAACATAGCCTATGGCATTATCAATTGATACTGACACGGGGTTATTCACGCATGACTAATTCACAGCTTTGGAGCAGTCTACCTATAATCGAGCACTGAAATAGATTAATATAGTCGATTAGACGCTGACGTCTCTCGAGAAAATTAAGCACAGTCTGAGCGTAACAGACAATCAAGGACGCTGACACCAATTAGTTAGGTCATAAGGCAATAAAGATGTTATCGATAAGGGCGCGTGGCAAAATTTGCCTTTGAAAAGGGCAGAGTGTCTATCCGTGAGGGTGGCGTGGCTTTTCGCCACGCTAAAATGGCCTGGGAAAAACACTAGCTATCAAACATGTCTTTGGGCTATTCAAAATTCCATCTGATTAGCCCGAAGGGCTATTTTGCTAAAAAAATTAGCGTGAAGACTGGTCGTCCGTGATAAGCCTGTTAAGACTGCACATGTCTAAGCCCTAGACACTGTATACTTGGGATCAAATACTTATGTTCATTGAATTGGAATGAGGCAAATGATTTTTTAAATATTAAATTAGTGTGATCATCATTTCTATGTCTTACATTTCTTTAAATTAAATTTATCTAGTCTATATTGATTGTTGGTAAGTCTTATCTTTATTAATTCATGTTTGATTTTAAGAGCTATTTGTACAATGGAAATACCTGCATGGTGTTGTTTTTGTGTGGCTTCAAATTTACATTTAGTTACTTTTTTGTATTAAAAAAATGAACTCTGATATGAAGTAAAGTATACAACAAGATAGCCTATTCAAATTAGATAATAATTTGTATTTATTAGGAAAACACTCGCGAAAATGTTTAAACAAGATGATAACTTCTTTAGTATCGCGAGAACACTTGGTTTCAGGCTTCATGAACACATATAGTCCGAAAACATTTATCCGAACTAAGGCACTTATTACTCAAAAGATAATATTTAACCATTTTCAAGATTATCTAAAATAATAAAAACGTGTTAATATTAACTTACCTTTTCGTCTACTCATTTTAAGTAATTGTTGACTTTCCAATGAAAATGAAACGTCAAAACGACTGAATTTATTGTAAATAGTTGTTGTTTTGGCGTTTACCGGAAATCATGACCCAATGAAAATTTCGTTATCGTCTAAAATTCGGTCATACTAAATACCAATCGTGATACATCGGCTATCTCGGATTCCTCCGTAAGATAGGCCTCGTGGCTAACGGTCGCCATATTGCCTTGTATTACTACTTTACTACACAAAAGGTTGTCAGTCTATTGTTATGAGGCTGTATACGATGCGCGTTGAACTAGCGCCAAACTTTTTACCGAAACTTTGATATTAATAGCACTATTAACGTTCATTTGTGTTGCATTTTGACCTATTATCCAAGTGATTTACTTTTCCATTATTATTTAATCACCCTATCATCCAATTTTTAAGATGAAATTACGGTGTTTACAAAACCAACCAAACCGAAAGTGAAACTGGATGCATTACGTTTCGCGATGTAAACATTAAATATTTGTTCAGTTTGAGGAAGCGAATCGATAATAGACGTTGGAATATGTATGCAATACAGACTATCATTGCCGATTGTAATACTGGCTAAAAAATACCTTTTATGACAGGTCATGTATAGAACGTTAATCAAATAGTGACCATAAATCACTACAAATGTCTGGGTTGTTCATTAATATAATTAATGCACGTTTCTGATCTAATTGCCTGTATCTAGTTGTAATTACCATGATATTGATAAAATTAAAACGTTTTTTTTCCATAAATTAACATTACATGTTTTATTTTTATCATTTAGGGAATATATAATTGTATCATTATCATCATTAAATATTCTGAAGATCTAAATTATCATGATTACTTTAAAGTAGAATTTTTAAATTTTACTCATTATTTTTAATGAATTTGCACATTTGCTTGATTCAAAATAAAATGTATTAATAAGGGTTTCAGTTGTTAGTTTTAACCCATTTTTAGTTCCATTAAATTTAAAGTACTAACTACGTACATGTATGTGAAATGCTCTTGAGTTCATTTCCTGGGCCTAGAACCAGTACTTGGGTGTCTCTTGGAGATTTCTTAAGAATGCTCCCACACTGGGGATCACACCAGTGACCTCCAGAGCATTATACAATTGAGGATGCATCAAGATTAATAAATGGTACATGTATAAATTAATAAAGAATCAATAACAATCAGAAACTGTGCATTTTTTTCAGTATTGTGTGAAAGGATTTGAAGTAATTATGTGTTTTTGAAATATGATTTATGTGAATTTGAATAAATATATAAAATTTAGTGATTTTCTCAGACAAAACTGTTTATTACATACTAAAGTATTCAGAATGTATTATTGTAATATTCATTCAAATTTTTTAGTACAAAAAGCACTTTTCCCTGGCATTTGTATTTATAGTACTTACATATTTTATAATTCTGACAGCAAGCAAGCATGAAACCGGTTTCATTTTTTGAGTATTTAAACAAGAGGGCCATGATGGCCCTGTATCGCTCCACTGCTGAAAAAAGGCTGAAACAAATTTCTCTGCATGTGCAAATACTTAAATATAGGCCCTATTTAAGCACATGTACACTTTTGTGACCTTCTGGGCTGGGTCAAATTTAACCCCAGGGGCATAATTTGAGAAAACTTTGTAGAGGACTACTATATCTCACTACATACAAAATGTGGTAGCCCTAGGTTCTAGAGTTAAGGACAAGAATATTTTTTAAGTTTTCACAAAATAAGCAAGATATAAGCGTATATAATGTTCAATTTTGTGACATGCGGTTCAGGATCAAATTTGACCCAAAAGGCATAATTTGAACAAACTTGGTAGAGGACTATAAGATGTTACTGCATACCAAATTTGGTAGCCATAGTCCAAATGGTTTTCGACAAGAAGATTTTTAAAGATTTCACAAAATAGGCACTTTAAAAGCGTTTATTCAATTTTGTGACCCCCCCGGGGCAGGGTCAAAGTTGACCCCAGAGGCATTATTTGAACAAATTTGGTAGAGGTTTATTAGATGTCACTACATACCAAATTTGGTAGCCCTAGGCCCAATGGTTATGGACAACAAGATTTTTAAAGTTTTCACAAAATAGGCCCCATATAAGTGTATGTTCAGTTTTGTGACCCTGGGCAGGGTCAAATTTGACCCAAGGGGCATAATTTGAACAAACTTGGTAGAGAACTATAACATGTCACTACATACCAAATTTTGTAGCCCTATGCCTTATGGTTAAGGACAAGAAGAGTTTTAAAATTTTCACAAAATAGGCACTATATAAGCATATAATTGATTTTGTGGCCCCCGGGGCAGGGTCAAATTTGACCCCTGGGGCATAATTTGAACAAACTAAGTAGAGGACTATAAAATGTCTCTACATACCAAATTGTGTAGCCCTAGGCCTTATGGTTATGGACAAGATTTTTTTAAAGTTATCACAAAATAGGCATTATATAAGCATATGTTCAATTTTGTGACCCCCGGGGCAGGGTAAAATTTGACCCTAGGGATTAATTTTGAACAAATTTGGTAGAGGACTATTAGATGTCACTATATACCAAATTTGATAGCCCTAGGCCGGATTGTTATGGACAAGAATTTTTTTGAAGTTTTCACAAAATAGGCCTTATATAAGCATATGTTCAATTTTGTGACCCCAGGGGCATAATTTGAAAAAACTTGGTAGAGGATTATAAGATGCCACTACATATAGAGACCCCCATAACCATACCTTTTCTTAAAGGCCATTCTAAGCGGAATCGATTTATGCAATAAAAAAGATATGTCATGTACAATGCAAGAAAGAACTTTACACAAATCAAAATCGACTGTGTTTGCAACTTTTTTTTCCGGCCGTTTCTTAGTGGAATGTAACCTTTTCTAGTGCAATGGTTTACTACAATGTGTCACACCGGTCTTTACTGACCTGTGTGAATGCGCGCTAAGCATTGTGGGAAACGGACTTTTTTCCATCATGGCGTTGGTAAACATAATAAACACGGAAGTGAAAAATGGTAATTAATTATTATCAAAAACAGGCCCCATCAAACCGGGCCAGCTGTAATATATAGTTGGATGCAGTTTGTGCTTCAAAAGGAGCCACTTTTCATGTCAGTCTATTGTTTGTAAGAATCACTAAACACGTAACTTAGACTAACTAAACATGTTGCAAGACTGTATCTTCGAAATAGTAAATAAATCTAAATCATAAATAAATATTTATAATTAAATACCTGCTGAAATTTGAGAACGTAAACGATTTAAAATAAACGCTGTGAACATTACAAGAAATCTTACATGTAGGCCTAATGTGTGAGAGGATTAGTCAGGGATAAAATAAAATGGAGTTCGAAGGATCTAACATTTTGAGGAAGACGTCATGGTATCTTGGACATTTGGCACTTTCATATATTTATTTAGTAGATACTGAAAATGCTGAATGTGCTAATAGCAACATCAAAGACAAGCAGGTGAGATTTTTACATCTTTATTTTTCTTGACATAATATTGTATGTTTTCCATTTAATTTATATGCCAGTGTTTTTTTAACCATTTTGGGAATGGTTTCCTGTCATTTCCCCCCCCCCCCCCCAAGACGTTTCCTTCCCAAGACATTTCCCCCCAAAGACGTTTCCTCCCCAGACGTTTCCCCCCCATTTTAGTTTTAGTGCAGATGCCCCCCCCAATAAATTTATAATTGTTCGGTTGAAGTATAATCTTTGTTTATTATCAAAATTATTATTTTGTTTATGAAGTCTTTAATTAACTTTTAATATCTATGAAGCAGCTTGTATGGTTTTTTGGTTTTAGAATTGTTTTTTGGAGGGTTTAACTGTGAATAATGATTGCATGTAAATCATTAGTAAGTGCATGTTGGTGTACTAGTGGAATACATGGAATATCCTCAAAATCTTACTGAGTATCTTATACATGTTGCTCAACACAAATGCAACCAAGAATAATGTGTTATCAAGACCCGTTTTGAATACACAATTAACACCTTATTTCAGTTTGAGTGAACCTGGGCAGGGTTGTGCAAATGTAGTGTTTGTTGTTTTTTATCCAATTGCATATGGTCAATTGATGAATTGAAAAATGGTAAAATCTAATTTAAATTAATTTCGAAACTGTTTTCCTTGTAACAGTTAAATATGATAAATATATATTTACTTTGTAACTGTCAACATTTATTTCATGCATTCATATGTTTATTATCAAATTATTGGACGTCACTGATATTTTATTTTTTACTAATAACTCATTTAGACTAATTTAAACAGAATTGAACTTTCCTTGCACATTATTTCATTATTAATAATATAATTTTATTAGCAAATGTAATAAAAACTTATTGATATAAGAAACACAAAACACAATTACCCGTTTTTATTAAATGAATTTGTGGAATTTAAGGAAAAATTAATAACTTTATGAATTAAAAAAAGGTAAATTCAAAGCAATTTATTAATAATAATTAAAACAGTGATAAACTATATAAAAATGTTTTTGTATGATAATGTGCTACTCTCATCTTATGAATGACTATCCCCCTTCAAAGATGTCACCTAATCACATTAATGCTGATTAATGGGCCTGTATATTGCACCATAAGTACCCCTTTATACAATAGCTGTTATCTTGTTATATACACTTGCTAATCCTATTAATGCTTGTATATTGCACCATAAGTGCCTGATATATTGTTCAATGGTAGGTGTGTGTTGTTACTTAAAGGGGCCTTTTCACAGATTTTGGCATTTTTTAATTCATTCATTAAATGCTTTATATTGATAAATGTAAACATTGGATCGTAAAGGCTTCAGTAAAAAATCAAGAATAAAAATAAAAAAAGGAAAAGAAAATTGCCCGGAGCAGGTTTCGAACCAGTGACCCCTGGAGTCCTGCCCGAGTCCTGAAGTAAAAACGCTCAAGCCTACTGAGCTATTCCGCCGAGTACACATACTTGACGTATTTTATACCTTATAAGCAATCTTCGTAGTTTCACAAAATTTAACGACAAAAACAGAACTCTCCAAATTATTCAATCGTTTCGCGTTGCAACGCTTTATAGTTTTTAGGTTTTAAAATCGTCAAAAGATGCATATAATGGCTATATTAGACCATGGTAAATGTTCAGTATTACTGTTTCCTCACAAATATCATAACTAAAACGAAAATTTGCGAATCTGAAACAACTTTTTTCAATTTTGTCAATTTACCAAAGCGTGAAAAGATCCCTTTAATATTAGTGAAAACATAACTTTCCTATTATTTGCCTGCTTTTTGAAAATATTTTCATCGTTGAGTTTCCTTTAATTTTTAAAGAATATTTTTGAGAGGTAACACCTGAGTACTACAAATCAATGTTAAATGTTCACACTAGCTGTATTGGGACATTATAATTGAAATGTTACATAACAATTTTATTTACTTGTCTCAAAATAAATATCCCAATATGATATTTATTTATTAAAAATAATTTGTGTTTCAGTTAAAACTTGGATATAGTTATTATTCTTCATTAAAAATCACAACTATTCCACTTTAAATGACCATCAAAGAACATCAAAGCTGTGTTTTTACTCAATTTTTCAAGGATCTCAATAAATGAAAGAAAAAATTCAGGTACTTATAAAAACAATTCTAATTAGATCTATTTAATTGGTAAAATTTGTTTGAGGCTTCCCTAAAAACAACAATAATAAATCATTTCACTGATCTATTGATATATCTATTTGATAGGCAGAATGACAAACAGAACTAGTGTGGTTTCTAGGGTCATAAATCTGGCCCCTAAGCCTTAATTGGTAATAATATGCATGCAGTGTTATGTCTCTGAAAGTGACAATGAAGCAAATCTGCCCTTAGGCTATTTCATTTCACTCACACAAAAGGAGATAACTTGCTATTAATTTAATAGTTACTTCTAACTTGTCTATGGCACGCCTGAACCACAAAAATGAGAAAAACTAAGTTTAAGTAACTTAAACTTAGTTTTTCACTACTTAAACTCAATTTAAGTAACTTAATTCGAATTAACGCTACTAAATGCATTAAGTAGTTAAGAAGAGTTATTTTCTATTTATGTGAGAAAAATGAATTAAGCAGAGAAAAACTTAGTTTAACTCGTTAAGTGCGCCCGAACAACAAAAATTGATTTTTACTACCGTTAAGTTACTTAAATTGCATTTAACGCTGCTTAAAATTAATTTAAGTGCTTTCGCATCGTTAATTGTATTTAATTATTACTTAAGTAATAAAATTTTTACTTAAGTTGAATTATTAATTATCGTTAAGTCAAAACTCGCGTCCGAAAATAAGCATATGAAACAAGCGTTTTGATTGGTTGTCAGGTTTGTTAATAAATTCATGCCCGAGGTCGGAAGAAAAAGATTGCCATGTGGTACGAGCAAAAAATACAGATATTATAAATTTGGATTAGAATCTTAAGTCAGCTAAAATTTGTTTTAGTCTGGAATAACATTCAAAACACCCTTTCATCATCAAATTTTGCTGACAGTCAGTAACTATGCAATAAACGGGTGCTGGACGTTTCGTGCCACTACCAGTTCGTGCCACTGATATTTGTGTAGGAGGGCATTGGACGTTTCGTCCCACTGATATATAAGCGGATAGGTGTGAATAATACCGTATAGGTGTGAATCATAACGGGTAACTTTCGCACCTTTGATTGTAACATCTGTTCAATGTTAAATCAACATTGTTTTATTTCAAGATTATTTATTCAGTTTAAAAGTATTCTGCGATTTCAAGATTTATTTTTAATTACATGAACAAAAATGTTTAAGAGTCAATTTACATGCTTCTTATAATACATTAACAATATCTAGATTGATAACATAAATATATTCAAACATTTTCAATAAATTTACATTACCGGTATATTATTACAAGAAACGAAACAAGATTTACTATACTCTTTTATATTATACATTAACAATATCAAAAGGGAATGCATACATACATTTTAACAATATCTAGATTGATTACATAAATATATTAAAACATTTTCAATAAATTAACATTATATTCATTACACAGTTTGAATCATCATTAAAGCGGTGAGTTGTTTACTAATTGGTCCGAGTCGGTAATTCATTGTTTGCTAATAACTTAAAGGCACTTACCGCTAATTGATAGTTTGTGAGTCGATAGTAAAGCATAAGCTTTTCCTACAAGTAAAAGACCAACTTCATTTTATTAGGTCTTTATTGAATAAAATGTATTATTGTTCATTTGTGTTATATTATTATTTATGTATATAGTGCATACACATGAAGCATAAAAAATAACAGCACTTCATGTTTTATATTTTTTAAACATAATGAACTATGCACAAATATTTTGTATTTTATTTTTACATACACATACCCGGTACACATGATGCATACAAAATAACAACACTTTATGTTTTATATTTATTGAACATAACGAACTATGTACACATATTTGTATACTAACAATAAATCATTTTATTTTTGTTATTTATAATTATAATTGTTAACATTGTTGTAATTTTCTACATAAATGTACACCCCAATATCATTCACACCTATACGGCATTATTCACACCTATCTGCCTATATAGTATCAGTGGGACGAAACGTCTACCCCTTTTCCACACAAATATCAGTGGCACGAACTGGCAGTGGCACGAAACGTCCATAAACCCAATAAACATCAAAAACGATCCGCCCGTCTATATATTTCCGGGTCATATCGCATTTACCTGTAGTAATAACTTGTCTTGTATACGAGTAGTCATACCAGCTTGTATGTAGAAACTGGGACTATATTATATGTCCCAGGTAGAAATTAAAGATTATATCGTGTCACCGAATCCAACTTAATTATATTCTATACATGTAAATTTTGGCTTTGATTTTAGTATTTAAATGGAAAAAAAACAGTCTCCAGTATCTCAGTATTGGCAGTGAACTTAAAAGTAAACAATCCCAAAAAGTACACATATCAGAAATTACCCAGGTGATATTTTACGTCTGAGTGCACTATTGTCTTTTAAAATAATTTTAAATGTAAAAAAAGAAAAAAATGTACTGTTAACATATTATTTAGAAACATATCTAACTTAAGTGTTCTGATTTTTCCCCTTTAGAAATAAATAGTTTAGACAGAGACATATATTCAGTATATATTCCCAGTTTAGATATTAATTAAAAGAACTAATGTATGCATTTGTTAAATGTCATTGTTCTTCCGAAATATTATCCTATATTGTTTGATGAGATTCAAAATAAACCTAATTAAGAATTTAATTGTTGTTTTAGTGCAGCAGTTAACAATTTATATTTTTTTATGAGTGTGTAAATATTGCAATGGTAACAAACGAATCCATAATACAGTATTAAAAATGTCATGAGGATCAGTGATTGCTCGTTAATTGTCTTTCATATCCTGTATTTGTTATTTCAGTTCCCTTTTTAAAAACAACCAACATTTTGTTGTTGTTTTAACAGTATTGGTAATTGTCTACTTAATTGAAGGGTACCCCTTGATTACACATGGGTTGTTTTCTTAAAAAGAAGGCCATATGACATTCCACAAGCTAAGTCATAGTATGGCTTCATCTTTTTCTTATAAATAAACCACCACTCAATTGCTTGATCATAATTATCCTGAATTCAAGATGTCAGTTGGTAAGTAGCAATTTTATTTTTTGGGTGTTTTAGTTTTGTCAAAATTTAGTCAATAACATCACTTAAGCCATAACGCTTCGATAAAATGATTAAACAGATATATATTATGTTAGTATGCAAGTGGAAAGATATTATATGGGATCAGTTACATAGAGACCACACTCCATCCAAGAGAAAAACAGGGAATTTCAAAAAATAGTGGTCTCCACAAGTCATCCAACAAGTCCTTGTGTGAAAAAAACAGCTAAAAGATGCTGTAATATGGTTATGGGTTAACACTGCTTGTAATTTTCCTGCATGAGAGCTTTTGATAATCATAGTCACATGTTTTTTGTTTTTTTTGTAATGGAATCCTAAAGGAATCCTTTGAATGAAAATAGAATCTTGATCAAAATTGCTTTTATACAGTGAGTTTCATGACCTTTAATAGTTGCCAACAATGTTGAAGAAACTTATTCAAATATTAATGACTTTGAAGTTTCTGACAATCCCTTTAATGAAATAAAATAAATTTAAATAGAAAATTCATATTCGTATTAAAAAAAATAAAAACATTTATGCAAAGACAGTGTTTTAACACCCTCGACTACCATCATATGGTATCAGACTCAATTTATAAATGAATTAGTGAAGAATAAACATGATCAATGATAGTTCCATAAAACTTAAGTCAGGAGTAAAGGTAGGAGAACATTTTTGAGAAGTTTAAGACCCGGGAAATAGCTTAATTTCATATAAATGATCACACATTGGAAGGTATAAGAATATTCCAGGGGGGGGGGGACCAATTCAGGAAATTTTGCACATTTTGATAAATTGATGTTAAAATCAAGTTAATACTTGATAGCAAACAAAACTTGAATTAAGGACTAAATCATTTTTTGGAAACGACAATATTGCATCCTTACTTGAGTCAATTTAAAGGTTTCTACAACTCAAATGTATTTTATCTTCAGGATCTCAACTTTTGACAGCAATGTTTTATTTGATTTTTATAGCAATTTATGTTAGAACTGTGATAGGTCCATGCAAGTCCAAAATTTTACAAATATCACAATATTGTAAAATATGTCTTTTATGCTGTACAAGCTGTATGTATTTTTGTACTTCCTTGACCTGTATGGATGTTACTTTGCACTTTTATCTATTAAAGAAAAAACTGGGGAAGGGGGGGGGGAGGGAATAGTTAGATGTTCATGTAAAATTTCTGCCTTGCATATTCTCTCAACGTTTTCAGTGAATATTCCTATTTTAAAAACAACTAAGTTTATACAAGAGAAAATATACCTGTGTTGATTTATGCATTTTGCTTTGAATTTGCCCCTCCATGAAAAATAATTTTGGTATAGGCCTAAAATAAAATTTAGTTTGTTTGCCCTCCTCCGACCTACCCACCAAAATTGCCCCCCTACTCATAAAATTTTATTGCAAAGTTCTTACACAAATTTTATTTCTTTGATTTTTTTCATGTTTTATACAGTTTTCTTTCAAATTAAAATTAAAAATTGAGACTTTAAAAAAAATATAATAATAAACCTACCTACCTACACAACTAAAACCTGGTGAGTAGGGGAAGGACAAACAAGGATATTTTTAAGACTGGCCATATATATGTGTCTTTTTTGACAATAATTAGTAAAGATATAGAAAAATACTGCAAAGCTTTAGATACTGTACTAAATGTAAAAAATAATCTTGTTGAATCAGTGATGATGAAAACCATTTCATTTTATATTGCAAAAATAATGACACTGAAGAAAACATTTATCAATTACTATTTTACAGAAAACATGATAATAAAGAGGATTTTCAAATATTAGAAATGATACTGAATCCTTTTTTTTTAACTAATACTGAATCTTAACACAAATCTGCAACTAGGCCTAAAAAAAAATTAGCTGTGTTAAGGGTAACCCGACCCTACCTAGCTTTTCCAGCCCCACCTAACTTTTTTATTGGCTTTTTTGGACAAGCACTGTTAAAGTCAACATCTCTGCTCCATTATGTCTATGTAAAAAAAAAAATTAAAAATAAAAAAAATTACCTACCTACCCTACCTAATTTTTTTCAAGGCGTTACCCGAAACACACAATTTTTTTTCTTTGGCCTGAAATTACTTGGCTCCTTCATTAACAGTCTATAGAACTGAGGTCAGGGACCTCTTGATTGCACATATATCTATGCATAGGATTTATTATTTTATATTTGACAATGATCATTTTTGTACATTTTGATGCAGATATGCATGTAATTATGATTGATAAAGTACAGTATTTCATACTGGCAAAATCTGAATTTGATAATTTGGCTAAGAATTGTTTAGCATAAGCACTAGTATAAGGCAAGCCACCAGCTTTGTAACCTGGTAAAACAGGAGCTGGTGAATTTTTTTTACAGAACTGTGCTGCACTCTCCAAAATGCTTCGTTGACATAAACTAAAAGCCTTCTGGTATGCTATTTCAGGAATTATAATTTTTCTAGCATTATACTGTTATTCGGTAATTCCAATGCATGTAGTTGTTACGTCATTTGCATGTCCTTTGAATTACAAGTGCCTTTTTTATACGACAGTCTTTAAATGTCCATCCATCCGTTGCAAAGTTATACTCTAATTGAAAAATTCAGCAATTTTCATGAAATTACAGGAATGTTTTTTTCAGGGACATAAACTTTTTAATATTGAAATTGAATGTTGACATTCCAATTTATGAAAAAGGGATATTTTCATCCTTTTTGCTGAAAAATGCTTTCAGTATTTTATCAAATTTTTAAGAAGCTTATTGTTTCCCTTGACATAAGACCAAACCAAATTGATTTGTAGTTCCTTGGATTCTCCAGCTCCCATTTTCACAAAGTTTTTTGATTCCTTTAGGCAGCTTCTGTTACATTTGTTCCCCCAACATTTTCTTGTCAAATTTAACTTTCAAAATATAAAAAAAATAACCGCACCAAGCATTAATTCATATAGACAAACTAGAATTGTTTGTGAATACATATAATAAAATTCTTTGAAAAGATAATTCAGAGCAAATATTGAAAAAAAAACACATTTTTTAACTTAATGAATAAGTTTGGCAAAGACTGATGTAAACCTGCAAAAAAAGTTTTTAAAAGTAATTTCTGTCAGTAGATTGTCATCTATTTTTGTAATTCCATCTGACAAGTTCAGTATTGACATTATTTATGTAGATAGACTTTTCTTGATATTGCAAAAGAGCTTGTGAGTTCTATGTGATTTTATGTTTTTAACTTATTAAATATTTACCTTATGTGTACTATAAAAAATAATTGTAATGTTTTTTTTGTGAAAGTATAACTTAGTTTTAAGTTCATTTACTAGTGATAGTGTGAATAATAAACTGATCATATTAGCTTAAAAAATATATGTGGACAAGCAAGTTTTTAGAAAAATTGTAATAGATGTTCACTTTTGAAAAAATACAATGAAAGCCAGTATGAAATTATGATCAGATGCTCAAATTCTAAAAAAATATAGTTTTTTAACAGAGATTTTGGTCAGTAGAAATCTTCTTCTATTTTTGATATTCTTACATTTTTAACGTAATTTTGTTATACTGTTGTATCTTTACCATGTCATTATGGTGTGTAATTTATTGAATGATATCTTTAGCATAGTTGTTGAATAAAAAAGAACAAAATTTAATGGTCCAATGTCCACTTTTTTATCAGTACACAGTATTCAAAAGTATTAACAGTTTGTTCACAATCTAACCATTAATTTCTTCTGTTTAACACAAAGAAATGTTGAATTCATTTCACAAACAATTTAATGCATAGTTTTATGAGGATGTGACTTCCTTCCTGACAAATTACCTATACACATGAACATTTACATTCCAAGTATCACTATGACATCACAATGAGGTATCAACAATTAACCTTGGTAACATGGACATAAATGTAAAATAATGTCAAAGTTTCATACTAAGTCATTGAATCATGAAAATGAGATGAAAGTTGCACGACCATCTGCCACTTTTGAGCATGTATATGCAGACTGGAGATCTGGTACTATATTTCCACTATTACCAACTGATGTAAAGTTGTGGAAACTAACATCTTTGTACACAGCTTTCTGTCAGAAGCACAAAGTTAAAAGTGAGAAAATGAAGTTTTATTTTCGGTGCATTTCAGATGTCAGTTGTGTTAAGGTATATCCATGTTTTCAAAGGATTTATTGTTGATCCAATCATTGTAATGTGTGCCTCAGTATAAACAGAGATGATTTTTTTGCTATGCAATGTAATCAATAGTGATTGAAAACTCATCTCAATAGAAAACAAGTTTAAATCTCCATACAGTGGTTTACACAGGTAAACAAATGGTATTGTGTTGATTAGTTAGATCAACTCACATTGGAGTCTGACAAATCTCTCAGGTAAATACATGTATATCTTCAAGAAGAGTTTGATTGGGTCAGCAATAATACTGCTTCATTTTTTATAGTGTAGGTAAGATATGCAGATATATATTGTACATGTATGGGTACTTTAGAGCTTTTCACAAGGAGTGGAATTCCACCCTTGTTGAAAGTACTGTGGAGACCTCTAGATTTTTTATATTCAATATGCTTTCCTTGTAGATGGAGTGTGGTCTCGCCAACACTTACCCCTTATTTTTTTTATTTTCACATGTATGTGTCTCAGCTGGCACAGTTTTGCATATGAAATACACATATTTTAAGACTTTAATAGAATTTGAACACATCTAGTAACAATACCGATCCTTTAATTCTGCATCGTCAAAAAGTTTCAGGCAGAGATTTTGTGTGAAATCATTAGAGATCTTTCATGAATTTAAGTTTGGCTGTGGCTTCCATATTATTATGATTGATGAGCTACATGTACATGTGTATTTCCAATACCTATATGAGGTATGTTATACCGAAAGACTTCCAGTATAACTGATCAATGTGATTATTTTCCCTTATTGACAAAAAAAATGTATGTTAGGAGTAGGCAACCATAGCTGTCTCATTTTTACGTATAATGGCTTCCAGTGGTATGAAGTAATCAACCTTTAACTTATAGAGTGGCATATCAAGAAGATTCTTTCAGCTCTCAATGACATTTAATTTTCTAAATTGTACATGTACACAGACAAACATTCATAAATGTTAATACATATTATGCAATACCTATATACTGTAAATAAATATATTTCCACATGGACATGATTAATAACAAATGGCATAAATTTGAAAACAAAAGAAAACACATGTACAAACGAGTATTTGCATTTCCATTCTTCAAGATAAATTGTTTCTTGTGCATATTAGATTTATCAGAGAAAATGTACTATGTTTTATACAAAAACATATATTTTGATTAAAACCTTAAAAACAAATGTGTTCACCTTGCTTAAAATAATGATTGCAAATTTACAAATAAGAGATGATGCCTATGCTTACAACTCAATTTCAAACTTTTAATTTAATAAAAAAGATCATCCTTATAATCTTTATTTTTTCATCACTGCACATACAAATATTTACATGTATAATAAATAATACATTAAAGAATTGGTATCTTACAACAAATACAACATGAACATGTCAGGCACTAACTGAAGTCACAAAAATGTCCTAGAAAAGCAACAATTTCAAAGTTCTGTTGGATGTGCTAAAACAAACTGCATCACATCACCAAATATG
The DNA here is from genome assembly GCF_020536995.1 of Dreissena polymorpha. Taxonomy (NCBI): domain Eukaryota; kingdom Metazoa; phylum Mollusca; class Bivalvia; order Myida; family Dreissenidae; genus Dreissena; species Dreissena polymorpha. The sequence continues at coordinate 22,254,070 of NC_068359.1, read as the reverse complement.
TCAAGTCCATGGCTCGTTGAATTTCTGTTGATGGCAATTGTTGTTTGCAGCTGTTGAAAGTTGTGCTGACTCAAAGGGCAGGGATCACGTGGAACAAGGTAGGTGGTGTCATCTTCACTCAATTGCAAATCTCTAATGGCATCTGAAACTGCTTCATTTGGAGGCTGCTCAATGTTCCGAACGCTTGTGTAACGCTGGCTATCACCCTGGACTAGTGACTGGAACCACATCATATTTGGTGTTCTATTGTTCTCTGTTCTAATCTTGTGTGTGTTGTGGGTCTCCATCCACTGTCTCAGAGCTCTGTCAATTATCGGCACGAACACATACTGCAAAACCCATCTATGTGTTTTATCATTAACATTGAGCAGCTGTCTTTCCTCCATGTAGTGGAACAGCTTGTAAAACGTAACTAATACCTTGGTGAAAACATCCCGCCAAAGTCTCTCTATGCGTTGATTGTGTACTGATGGTCCTGTCAGGAATGACCCTCTGCCATCGCCATTTACTGATATCATTAACCGACCAATGTCCCCATATTCTGTACCGTTGTCAACTCTGACTCTACTCGGAAAACCGTACGCTTTCACTGACTGGAGGAAGAACGACGCAGCTGCCTTAGAGGTGTTACAAGTGGCGGCCCTAAGGAAAGACACCAGTCTGGAATGTCCATCGATTCCACCATGGACAACTATTCCCCATCTGAAAAAGATCAAAGAAAAGTTTGATAAGTTTCTGTTTTCAGATTAATATTCATTACCTAAACATGCCATGAGAAATTTCTTTATACCTAGTTGATGCATTTGTATAAGACTGAAAGCTACTTCTACAAAATAATCTCACTTTAAATATGCATGAGCTCAATGTGTACAAGTTTTCTGACGTTATGCAAGATATGCATTTGTCAGTAAACAACTAAAATGTAAGAGGGAAGAAATTTTTGAAGTACAAACAATGTACATGTACATTCGTAACCGATGCAAAAAGCTTTCTTTGTTTCTGTTTGTCATAATTGCTTTACAAGTTCCGCAATATAAGATACTATACACTGCCGTCAAAATATGTGATCTTCATTGTTTGACAAGAATTAGAGGAATAGACTTACTATTAATATTAACTGTTGGCCAAGAAAAACACGTCATAAATGGCAAATGTTATCAAAAGCAATGCAGATTTGACAAAGCTATTTAAGTTTGAAAAAACTTTAACCTAAGTAACCATAAAATGAAAAAAGTCAAATTTGGCAGTTATTCATGAAAATAAAGAAAATGAACATTATTTTTTTTCTCTCAAAATTTAAAATTTACTTTGAATGAAATATAATGAACACAACGAAGGTTTTGTGCAAGTTTCATCAAAATCCATAATGATCTGCTAAAGGTATCTGCCTGTTTGAAAAAGTTTGGACGACTGCAACAATGAGGACAGAATTTTGAAGGTTTTTTTAATTTGTGAAAAAATCATATTTTTGTGATATATCCCCCATTGTTCATATTTAGGTATATACTGATACCAACCTTATCAAGGAGTGATGTGTATCTAGATGCCACACAGAATTTGCTGTTGGTACACTGTACTTCCTTCTTTGTATAGTAGCTGACCACCTCAAGGCTGTACCAGAAGCATCTACATTTCTCAGCATCTCTCTGCATCTTTCTCTTTTAATGGAAATGCCTCTTGTCTTAAGATAAGCATGCACCTCAGCTGAACCTTTATAAAGAAATTAATATGCAAATTACATACAGGTATATATACATATGTACTGTACATATGAAAATGAAACCAGACACTCCATGGACCCTGTAATCGCTCACCTGGATTACAGTTACATAAAGACAAATGTACATGTAACTTTAAACAGTAATATTTTCTACTCTATATTTCACATAGAATCCCATATGCATGATATTTAACTATGTTTGGTTGTGGTGCCCATCTTGGATGTCAGACCAGGTCGTCTGATGCAATTCTGAAAAGCAAACCATTTAGTGACTGTTCAACCAAATTTTGATTTCAGTTGAACAAGTAGTTCCAGAAAAGAGGATTTTTAATTAGTTTCCTATGTGGCCCTACAAATGTATGTGTTATGTAGAACTTTTTTTTCTTGTTGCCATTTCCTTCAAAAATTGATTCCAGCTGAGTAACTGGTTTCAGACCAGTAACCTTTTTAATGAAACACCCATACATTGTACATATTGAAGTCCTTTGTCAAGCAGTTTCAGAGAAGATTACTAAAGGCCTTAATCGCTCATCTGTAAACCATGAAAAAAGGCAATAAAATCCTGTTAGGCGTGTACTTATTGATAACTTTTTTCCAGTTAACTAGGTGTGCTTATCGGTTGCTTTTTGACTTTGAACTCACTGGGGGCTGACGAGGTCAAAGCGTAGTCCGTTTCGCTACGACGTCGAGTATATGTTTTACTACGAAAACATTGTTTAAATACACATGACATCGAGAACGGATAAGTCGAAAATTGTGTTTAAAACATGTAAGATTATGATTTTGTAATAACAAAACTCTGAATTTAAGCACAATGTCATTTCATAGGTCTGTTACATCAAATTATAATCCAAGATGTGTCTGGTTTATGCGGTTAAACATGAAATAGACCGCTGATTTATCAAACCGAAGTCAAGTTTCACTTTAAAAAAATGCAATTAAGGTTTACAACTGTGTTTAATTGACACAATTTTACAATTTCCATATTGATCTATGTATTGTTAAGCCACTGGGGTGTTTAGAAATGTGTAGGGTGACCCAGTTATCAGAAATAAAGGCTACATATTATTATAAGGCATGATCATGTCTCTGACAGCATACGTATATGCCTCGCTACGACAACGCTTTAGCGTGCATGCGTTTCTCACAGAAGACGTATTGGTTATCTCTCAAAGGCAAAATAAAGAAGAAAAAAATTAATACAGAGTCATGGAGTGGCTGGATGTTTCCTTTGAGACAGAGGTAGTAACAACGGCACAACATGATCCGAAGCGCACAGTCGACATGGTTATGCACATTATTATGATATAATTACATTCACGACTAGGCCAAAGGAAACGATTAAAATCGAAAATCCATATATAAGATGACAGTTGAGAGTCGAGAACCTAATGTCGTCGGTCTCAATAAAAATGACGCATCTTCACCTTTTGACAATCCCTTATACATTCATTTTGATAGAGACCAACGATAGGTTTTCAGCATACGGTACTCTTTATCAAATGACATTCGATTCTCGTTATTCCCAACTCGCTTATCACGAAACTCTGCTTATGTCAAAGTAAATCCCATGTTCCAACTTCGATCATTATTTATCTCATACGGATTTTGATTTTTACATTGTATATATCAAAGCGATTTTCTTGAAAATCGGTAATCGTCAACTAATTTTGAGGTGAATTTCATGTTCGTATACATGATTGTACCTGTAAAATCCACACCTGTAACAGCCGTAAGGTGTGGAAAGTAGGACCCCAATCGCACAAATCCGCAATTGCATAATCAATATATTGTTGTAAAGTTGTGGCAGTGGGTTTCTGTCACAGGTTATTGTTAACTGCGTACATGACGGCCGGTTAATTTACTTCATGTTACAATGCGGTTAAGGCCCAGTCTCACTATGATGCCGGCGGAGCCCCAGTGCGTGATCAGGCATCTACCGGGATGAACCGGGGCCCTACCGGGATGAACCGGTGCTCCACCGGGATAAACCGTGTACGACCGGGGACAACCGGTGCTCCACCGGGAAAGTATTAAAATGTTTAATACCTCCGGGATGAACCGGGAGTCACCGGGTAGGACCGGCAACGACCTGCGTGGCACCTGGAACAACCGGGACTGTACCGGGAACAACCGGGACGGCACCTTAGCTCCAACGGGGCCCAAAACCACCCCGGCAGAGCTACGGCATCGCCCCGGTGAATGCCGGCAGAGTCCCTTTATAGCTACGTTACATAAGTAAACCGGTGCTCTGACGGCACCGTCCTGGTTGTTCCCGATGCAGTCCCGGTTGTTTCCAGTGCCAAGCCGGTTATTGCCGGTCCTTCCCGGTAACTCCCGGTTCATCCCGGAGGTATTAAACATTTGAATACTTTCCCGGCGGAGCCCCGGTTGTCCCCGGTTAAACCGGGGCGTTGCCGCAGCTCTGCCGGGGTCTGATGCCTGTATAACCCCGGTGAGTGCCGGCGTAGTGACGGTATACCGGGGCTCTGCCGGGACTCTGCAGGCTTTCACCGGGTTCAACCTTTTCGTTTGGATGTTCATGCGCACAGTGAAGCACGGCATCTTTTGCACTGGGAAATGGCAGTCTGCAGTAACTGAAAACTGCATGTGATATGTCCAGAAATGGATACAGAAACTTCGTTGAGCAACCTATACATTATATTTGTACTTCGTTGCGCAACCAATACATACTCTGTGCGAAACCTTTACATAAAACGACTTGTAATTTCCTTCGAAACAAAGAATTTGCATAATTAAAATATATGTTCGTAACCTGTTTTGTACTTTAAAATGTGTAATGTACACTGAATCGAAGTAAAATGTAGTTTTATTTAATTTAAGTTACCGTAATTGGCTATTTTAACAGAATAACCACCTTATGCATTGCTTCAAATCAAAATATTTCGATTTTAGCTCAAAATAAACTTGAAGGTTGCAACTACGCGCATTTGTTATTAGTTTGTTATTGAAAATAAGTACCTACCATTACTGGATGTTCCGTTCTCTAATCCATAAACACCAGAAAATATGAAACTCGCCTGATTAAGTAGTGTATTTGCACCATGTTTTCGTAGTAAAACATATACCCGACGTCGTAGCGAAACGGACTACGCTTTGACCTCGTCAGCCCCCAGTGGAACTAGCTGACAGAAACAGCAATACTCTTTCAATGTCGATATAGGTTGTTGTCTTGTGTCTTATTTGTTAAAGTGTTTGTCTTCTATATCAATCTCAAGAGTTAAGTTCAAATTCAACTGATTTTTACAGTTTGTTTTTCTGTTGTACTGTCCCACATCTGTCCCAGGTTAGAGGGAGGGTTGAGCGCTCACTAACCGGTTTAACCCCGCCACATACTTTATGTGTCTGTCCCAAGCCAGGAACCTGTAGTCCAGTGGGTATAGTTGTTTTTTATGTTCACTGTTATTCGTTTTACGTTTTTTTCAATAGATTAGGTTGATTTTTGTCCTTTATGAATTAATTTCACATCTTTTATTTCGGGGCCTTTTACAGCTTACTTCATGGTATGGGCTATATATATATATATATATATATATATATATATATATATATATATGCCTATCATTGAAGACCTTGTGTTGACCTGTAGAAGTTTAATTGTTGGCTGCTTTAAATTTAGTGGATGGCTGTCTCATTGACAATCATACCACATCTCCTATTTTTATACTAACTCCAACATCAGTGAACGTTACATTGAAGAAGGATGATAATTTCCTAAAGGATATTTGTAAAACCAAGTACATGTACATTCGCAACTTAGTTCAGCATGAACAAGAAGTTCTGTAGACAAAACCATTTTTATACTGAATTTCTCGTAGGAACGTTAACCTTTGTTAAACTAAGTTCTGCTGTGGACACCTTTTTTGGTTGGTTTGTATGGTCATCAGATAAAATCCTAAAAGGCAACTACTACCTAATGATCATTTCACCAAAGTTTTTTTTAGCAAAAGAGTCCTTTAGATCTAATTTCCGTTTTGGCGGCCGTCTTGGTTGCATGGTGAGGCTATTGGATATAATTTTGTAAGCCGGCAACTCCAGGACTATTCCATCAAATTTTGGTCCAAATTGGGTGAGTGGTTCTAGACTACATGTATTTATACATGTAAATATTGTATTAATTTTGTTATCTGGATTTTCTTTTTGTAAACCAGTTTTGTTTTCTGGAATGTCTCTTGAATTTTAAGTCTCTCAAAACAAATTAGAAACAAAGGCAAAATGACACATATTTAATTCAATGTCAGATAATGTGAGTTCAAGCATAAATGAGCGGGCTAATTTCAGCACCAGTTTAATGTAGTCGATTCAAATCTACAAAGATTTTTTAACAGCAGTTCTTTTCATATGACTTTAAGTGTTGTAGATCTATGTGCATTGTATCTGGATCGATTGAGATTTAATTAAGGAAAATCTTCATTTTTATCAATACTTTGTTTAATTTGCAGAGATTCCTAGGTATGACCCAAATGACCCCTTTACTTCACAAGTTATCATTGCATTGTATACAGAGTATGCAATAACATTTTAAGCTCTGGAGATAACAAAGAGAATTTTCAATTTATCAGAAATACAGATATTTTGCAATGGAGATATGAATTAAACCTTAAATCTGTGTTTGAATTTACCTGAATTAGGGTGGTCTCTGTTGTATTCTGCAACAATAGAATGCAAGTCGTCGTCACTAATATCTGTGTATGATGATCTGATCTGCATGTTGTTGGATCTTAATCTGCTATATAGTGTGTTGGGATGAAGGACACCACCTAGTAAACCTTTCTCTGCTATCTCTTTCACTGTATATCCCATATCAATTAGCTGTTGTAGTTTGCTGATGTCAATGTCACATAGATCTCTGCCACGTCCGTGAGGGTTTGGTACTGTGTCCTCTACAAGAGAGAAAAGTTTAAAATAATATTATACAAATAGGCATGTAATTTTAAAGTTTACATATGTAGCTTTTGTAAACTACAGACTCATGCAGTCAGAGGGTTGAGTCACGAGAGGGAAGCAGGAAACCAGTCATAAATTGCAACTGAATCAATTTCATGATTTGCAACAGTGTGATTTTTCTTGTGATTCAATAGGAACAATCAACATTAATCAGTCTTAAATACACATAGAAATGTCAAAAACACAAACAAAGATGCTTTCTATCTGTTAGGTATGATGGTATAAAAAGCTGCACTATACATGTTTTTTGAACATGCAGAAAATGAAATTACTCTGACGCACATAAAGTTTGTTCAGTCTGCTCTGTAACTTTACCATGAACTATAGTACTACATGTATGTATTTATTTCCATGTTATCTGATGGTTTGGTTTCGTAAACAAATGAAATTATAGGTACTTTAATGCTATAATAAAACCAGAGGCTCCCCGGAGCATGTAATCACCCACCAGAATTTACTTACAAAATATATCTAAATGCATATGGCTGACAACAGATCTATTAGGCAAAAATTTCCCACAGGATCATAGGATTTTAACAAAGTTTCAAAGTCAAACAAATGCTGGCTGATTTTCCAATAACACATTTTTTTTAAACAACTTCTGAAGAGGACCATCAAATGATCATTCACACACACACATAAATTCAATTGGCCTTCAAGTATCTAACAAGATGAATTTTATTTCCCATAGGATTTAATGTTAAACTATGTCCAGCTATGGCAGCCATCTTGTTTTACCGATCATCATCAACACATGGCTTCTTTAGAGGTCCATCCGATGATCATTCATGCATTAAATCAATTCAATTGACCTTGTAGTTTCTGACAAGAAGAATGTTATAAAATTTCCCATAGTGTTCAATGTAAAACTATGTCCAACTGCAGAGGCAATTCTATTTTTCCAATCGCCAAAAAAACCCATAACTTTTGGGGTTTTTTATGTAGTGCAATAGACACTTTACCAAATCATTTTTACTCGTCCTAATATATGATTATTATTATCCATCTACATTTGTAGTATGGTTTGGTTTCATTAACTAATTTTGGTAGGAATAAAAGAAGAAATTTGGGATGCCGATAACTCCCACTGTCATAAGCATATCTTAATGCATTGATTTTCTGTCATTGTGGCCTAAGCAACTATATTGTCCAAAAAACAGAAAAAAGTAATTTATTATGTGTCTTTTATTGCACGAATCATAGTTGTATATGATAAGATGATATCATATAAAAAAAATCTGTAATTGATTTTAACATGCCGATAACTACTAATGTTGTTCTATTTAGCTTTTAAAACTTAAGTAATATAAACTTCCAGTGAGTCTAAACTGTGGCTGCAAACGATGAAAAACTTAGAGAAGAATGTGTCCATGGAACACAGATGCCCCCGCTAAATGTTAAATACCCCAAGTCCATCTGTAAACAGGAAGTGGTGACCCGATAAATCTGAAAATGCCATACACATTACAACTTGTCACGATAAAGCTGCATATTAAATTTCAAATGATTTCCTATTGTCACTGCAGAAATATGCTTGACGGAAATATAAGTGTTGTTATTGCTAAAAACAACTTAAGTCCATCGGTCAACAGGAAGTGGTAATCCGGTAAATCTGAAAATGCCTTACACCGTCCAACTCATCATGATGAAGCTGGATACTATATTTCAAATGATTCTCTTTAGCCATTGCAGAGTTATGCATGACGGAAATAGTTAGAGACGTACGGACGGACAGACATCAGTGAAACTTAATGCCCCCGTCGTTTTGACGACGGGGGCATAAAAATCCGTAATTTACCAGCGAGTTGAAAAAAAATAGCAAAATGATACAGGTTTATTTGGTCCACATTGAGAAAGCTATTCTGGCTCTATTCTGTTTTACAATTTTTAACAATAAGGCCAAAAAAAAAAAATATGTGTGTTTCCGGTTTCATGCCTGAAAAAAATAGGTTAGGTAGGTCGGAAAAGTTTTTTTTTTTTTTTTTTTGAAAATCGGTAAAATCCGGAAATTTTTCGGGGTTTCTCCGAGTCCGGTCCGGTATTACATACTCTCCAAACCGGAAGTTGTGAAATTTTTCATGTTGGTTTGCAAAACGTGGTTTTAACTCAAGTTTACCGCGATTCAGACAGATTTTTATCGTGAAACATGCTTAGTAAAAGACAAATCTCGATGTTTGACAACTTTTGGCGCTAAAATAAGGTAGGGTCGGACATGAACACAATTTTTTTTTTGACAAGCTGAAAAAAATGTTAGGGTCGGGGCCAAAAAATAGGGTCGGTCGGGAAACCGGAAACACACATATTTTTTTTTTGGCCTAAGAATAATCTGCCAATATTTATCCAATGATGTTTTATCAGTGACAAACAATATCAGAACAAAGAGCCTGTCAGAGGGGTACTATTTGTATGGTAATCTAGACTATTTTATAGAAACATTTTTTTTACAATAAAAAAAATAGTTAAATGATACATTTGGCACTTAATTTGTTTTCAATAAACAAACAGAAGTGGTAAATGAAATAAGAAATGATACCTTTGGCCAACTCTCTAATTTGAAAACAAATTTCCATTTGACATTTTGTTTAACAAACAAACTCCTGATTAGTAAATCATATTTCAATTGACAAAGAAAATTTATTAACATCAAAAGATTATACAATTAAGGAATGAATCCCAATTGTTTTTAAACAATAATCAACACCTTGAATGGAACTCTTTATAAATTTGTTAATTGTCACTGATTAAACATTTGATACTCTTTGCTTGTTGTTGTGAAAACAAAACTTACATGATCATAATTATATTGAGATGTGATTGTTGTGTTAAACATTAACAGAAAATAAAATTCATGTCAATTTTTTTTACATAAATGATAATATAGTAGATATTTTATTAGGCCAAAAAAAATGATTGTTGGTTTCCCCTAACCCGGACGGGTCAATTTTTAGGTGCCTGGTCATAACTTTTTTTTTGCTATTTGAAAAAAATAAAAATAAAAGTTTACCTGCCTGGTCTTTTCTACACATTGAGGTTGTAATTTATGTTGTTTTCATAAACAAAATTGTGTCATATTAGTTTTAAACTAAGCTTTAAGGGCAAACTGACACTTCAATTCAATATCTTTCACATGTTTAATTTGCATCTTTAGAAAAAAATAAAGCATTACACATTCCATTTAAGAATTAAAAAAAAAAAAAAAAAAATCCTGCCTGCCGGGTCTGATTTTTTTGTCCATGTTAGGGGAAACCAACAATCATTTTTCTTTGGCCTTAGATAAGACAGGAAATGGGGAGGTATAATATTGTGAAATATAGTGGTGCCAGAATAACATTTCAAGTCAGGCTTCATCCGTGACGGGCCACACGTGAATGGGAGTGGATCAACCTGTTTGTACTGATTAAAATACGGGGTTTCTGAGAAACACCTGGTTAAAAATTGTTTTTTTTCCAGCTTTAATATATAATACAAGAGGACCCCATGTATTCCTACCTGGACAGCCTTTGAAAACAGACTATACATGAACATGCACGAAAATATCATAAACAGTATATCCATGGCGAGGGGAAGGCTTTTCATGGGGACTCAAGGATGAAGCAATTTTTACTCCGGGATATTGGGAATGTCGTTAAATTTCTTAAGGAATTAAGGAAAAATGTTATCAAGAATCTGGATTCCTATCCAGAATTTGGAAATTTTTTCAAATTTTACATCAGAATTATAAAATAAACACACAAGTTTCTTGTGAGAATTTAAAAACAGAAAATTTGATGTGAATAAAAACTTAAGATCAGTCCCAGCCAAACTCAATTTATTTTTACTGGACAGGAGGTCCTGTAATATCAAAACTTTTACAGGACCTTAAAAATTTTTACTGGACGGTCCTTTATTTATGTTTTGCAGCAGAAAATATTATACTGGTCAGGAGGTCCTGTAAGTGTGGTCACCTTACTGGACCTCCAATTTTTTTACCAGTCATGTCCTGAGGTCCTGTGAGTTTGGCTGGGACTGTAAGATATGCATTGCGGTTTAGATCTATTTAAAACAATTTGCCTAACATTTTTTATACCTTTATCTGGAATTTGGGAATGAATTTAATTTAATCCAGGAAATCGGGAAAGGACTCAAAGGAGCAAAATAATAGGTACAGGATTTCGGGATGGGACTCCCTCCTTACCCCCTTTATGCATGACAGGCCAAAAAGTTTGTTATATTTAGCATTCTACTCACCATAACGATCAACTGAATGACTGCTGTGTTGAGCATGTTGAGTCAAATCAGGGAGACTATCTCTGACTAACACTACTGACTGGATGGTGCTCTTCAGTAAATCATCTGGGACGGTGTGGTCATTCTCAAGCCTCTGCAAGTTTGTAAGAAGACTGGCGATCTGGGTGCGAGCTGCAGAAACGTCAAGGTTGCCGTTCTGTTTGCCTCTCTGTACATCTCTGAGTGTTATTGAAACTCTTTCAAGAACACTGTCAGCTGTAGGTAAATGCGTGCGTTGTAACCGATCCATTGCAAAATTGTAAATGGCGGTAGAAGATAATCCTTTCCTGTTTACGTTTGTTACGACGTTTCTGATTGGCTTAGGTCTTCCGGATCATTAACTGACCAATCAAAACAATTCGACTTTACAACTTAAGTAAAATTCCTTACTAAAGTTGAATTCGTGTAACTAAAAACATATTTTAAGTAGAAAAACCTATTTTAACGCAACTTAATTGAAAATAGTACAATTGATAGAGAAAATCCTTGTTAAGTTGAATTAATTCAACTTAAGTAAGAAAATTACCATTAAGCACCGTTAATGCATTTTCGGTGTTTTAATTAGCGTTAACGCCGCGGGAACCACAAAAACTACTTAAATTCATTTTAAGCAGCGTTAATTCGAATTAAGTAACTTAAATTGAATTTAAGTAGAGAAAAACCTAGTTTAAGTAACTTAAATTAGTTTTTCTCATTTTTGTGGTTCAGGCGTGCCATACTTGTCTCCTTTCTGTATTAAGGGTTTTCATATTTTAAAGTTCAATTGGTCTTCAAATGAATAAGCAATCAAAGTTCTTGATTTTGCCAACAAATAATGTTTACCAATTGTGGGTCTACTCTACTTTCTTTTAATAATTATTTCTAATTATGTTGTTTTTTTAATTTTTATATCAATGGAAAATAAAATATTTTTTCACTATTTTGTTTAAAAAGTACTTAAAGAAATCCAGGCAAGAATACATGACAAGTAAGGGTTGTGTCAAGAAGGTGCCATTTAAGACCCTATTATCAGTTTTGGATGCCCTAACCTGTATAGGTGAGAAGACTGTGAGAAGATTGGGGACAGTGGGGCATGAGGAACAACTAATACACAGTAATTGACAGGTTCGTGTTGAATCAAGCACAAAATTTTCTGAGCATTCATGATTCATTAGAATTGAAAAAAAAATTCAATCAACCAGAAAAATCCAGTTGACCAACTTTGACTTATTTGCATGAACAGGTATAAAATAGTGGGTATTAATAGCTTAAGACATTATTGGCAACATGTCTGTTTAATTTATATTATCAATATTGTTAATTAAGCATGGAATATTAATCAAAATTGGGGGTAAAGTTCAATCGACCAGTATTGACCAGTAATGACAAATTTGGGAGTATTGACAGGTAAAAACCGCCGGTTAAAACCGGGGGCGGTCGATTGGTGCCAACCCTGGGTGTACTAAAGGAATACTAGAGGAATACATGGGATATTCTCAAAATCTTACACATGTTGTTTTGAATATAATTAAATAGGATCAATTGATGAATTAATTCAGTTTGTGTAAACTTGGGCTGGGTTGTGGAACTATAGTTATTTGTTGTTATACAATTAAATAGGGTACTATGTAACTGTCAAAAAAACATATGCATTCACACGCATATAATCCAATTATTGGATGTCACTGATATTTTCAATTTTACTAGTAGCTAATTAAGACTAATTAAAACAGAATTGGACTTTCCTTGCAAAGTATTTCATTATTAATAATATAATACTATAATTAGCTAATGTAATCAAAACATATTGATATTTTAATAATTTAACTCAATGATATTAATAATATTTAAATTTTCCCCAAAAAACTAGGGCAGGAAGATAGGAAGGATTTTTTTGGAAAATCAACAGTGTTGTCAGTGTAAAATATTTGTAAAGCTTCTTCTGAGTTTGAACTTCAGTTTTACATTTTATGACCTGCAACATATTCTATGCTACTTTATTTCACTATGGGAAGTCATTAAAGTGTTCTTTATCTAATCTCATATAATGAATTACTACCCCATTTAAAAATGACACCTAATCTAAATTCATGAATACAATAGTTAAAATTGTTTTATTGTAACATGCTATTCCACTAAAAATGACCATCATAGAACATCAATGCTGTGCTTTTACTAAATTTTTCAATGATTTCAATTATTTAAAGAAAGAAATCTATCAGGCACTTATAAAAAAATATATAATAAGGGTGTCAAAATTTAACAAACTGAACAAGTCAATTTGAACTTCTCTTGCAATGCAAATATGAAATATCAAATTGTTCCCATACTAGTCGGCAATATAGCTATGACATTGTGTCTTTTCAAAACAAAATATGCATCAGACACACCTTCTGAAACTTTATAAGCGGTTTTGAAAACGCTATTTCATTGCAAACTTTCGTCAATAAAGGATACATGTTGTTATACAACCGAAAGTGAAAGTTCTGTTTAAATAAAATGAATAAAGAGCGAAATTGTTGAAAACTAACGAAAATTATAATTGATACTAACATAAGACCGTAAGACTGAACAAAATAATACTTAACTTTATAATCATAACATGAAAGTTTACTTATAAAGCAAATTCTTCATTCATCCGCGGACTTCTTTGTGTCGTAGTCATAAATGCCTCCAAATGGAGGTGCGTGATGCGTCTAAGTATAGAGGTGACAATAACGTAGTGACGTCACCATCTATGTATAGAATGTGGTTTACTATATATTGCTGCAAATTTGTTAAGCTTTATAACATCTAACTGGCCACAACTCATAAACAGAGGGTTTAATATACAAAAATGTTCGTCAGGGTCTGTAGATTTCAGAACAAGATGTCGTTTTTCTGGAAAGTGCTGGAGGGCTTAGAAATCCAAGATGGCGTCCAAGATGGCCGCCGTTTTATAATTCGATTACTAATAAAGGTGAAAATAGAATACCGGTACGTCTATTGAACACCTATATGTACTGACTTTAATATCTGATAGAAGTAATCCATTGATATAGAGCTTCTACCAAACAGATCATCAAGGTCACCAAAGGTCAAGGTCAAGGTCATTTCATGGTCAAAATGGAAAAATAAACGAAAATTTGAGTATTGACATATCATTTTCTTTTTTAATTCAAATGCTTTACATTTGCTGTGATAACTAACCTCTTTATTATATAGCCACGTTTACAAGCTTCATTTTAAACAAAAGTAAATGCCTAAAATTGTGTTGGTAACCATGGTAACCAAGACTACATACGCTATGTGGCTATTTTCCTGGTTCGTGGCAAGTCATTTGACATTATAACGATCAAGTTTAATAAGTTTGCTTTTAATCTTTAATAAATACTTTAAGACTTATCAAGGCAAATGTAAAGAACAGCTATGCAGTTTTCCATGTATCATATTTATTCAACAATCAAATCTAACCAGGTATTAGTGCTTGATACAGACTCATAAACGTTATTTACAAATGTTGTAAATTATGAGGTTTAACATTGTATTTAATAATACAAATGATGCAAATAACAAATTATGTTTTCCAGTTACAAACACTGAAAAACAACTCCTGTAAACCAGGAAGTGACTGACTGTCAAACGTCCTACTTGTTGCTTTCGGAAGTCGTGGGATCCTCGTTGACTCGGCTGGCGCACTGCTGACCAACATGCTTGTCATCGCATGAGTCGTCCTTTTACCATCAATTGTTCGCTCATTCAGATTCCAGTTATCAGCAACTGCCACTACAAGCTTCCCCCTTTGGTCTCTAGGTAGTATATTGTCTGGTACAATACCACCAGAGTCTGTTATTTTGTGTGATGCAATGTTCTGTTGGGCTGCTGATGTCAAGTATAACCGAAGATCTGGATATGAGATGGAATAAACAAGAGAGTACCTATCTTCAATCAGATGGCGGCTGCCAAACTCGTTGTTGAGGTGTACCCCTAAGCCCAGGTGTTTAGGGGATGGGTTTTACGTGACAAGTGTAGTTAGGTCACAAGCAACAGCTAGACATCTTGTAATGGTCCTCTCAGAAGCTTCCTTGTAGCATTTTTGTCATGTAACCAACACTAAAGAAGAGGCTCCACAAACTGCTATTGATCTGACAATTTGATTTCTTCTGAAGCGTAAAAGAAGTCATAAAATTTAGGATTATTCTCTATAATTCGTCTTCTCAAAATACCCATCGCCTTATGAACTACAGCTTCATCTGTGTCGTCCTCTGACTCTGGTAGTTCATCGTATGATCACTAATTGTCATCTTGAATGACCTGTTCCAACTCCTTTGACTTTCTGACAGCATCATTAATAGTCAAACTAGACAAACAAACTAGGTCAGGCTTTTCATGCTGATGAATAAAGGATACCTCTGGCCATAATTTGGCCAAAAGAAGAAAAACCAGTCCGGAATCATTTACAAACTCAGCCGAGATATCATTAAAAAATGTTCTGATTGAAATTAATGATGATTGTCTTCTAGCGCGTCGACAATATATCAATATAGCCTCGAACAACTGCCTCACCTCCTTGTTTCACTATAGCCACATAAGAAAACTGCCCTACCCAACGGCGGCCATGTTTTTAAAAGGACAAGGGCCATTTTCAAAATATGCTGATTTATCATTTGAAAAAAAGGTTCTATGCAAGTCTCATAATGATTGTGCAAAACATCAGACTTCTAGAGTGTCACAAGGTTTGACTATACCCATGTTATACCAGCTGCTACCCCCCTCCCGCAGACAGCCATGTTTTTAACGAACAAAAATCGTTTCCGAACACTCTGCTGATATATCATAAAAACACATGTTCTGGTACGCTTCATGAAGATTGTGTAACACATGTTTCTTCTAGAGTTTTCACAGGCCCTTTTTATAAATCTGACCTAGTGACGTTGTCCGAAATATCATTGCGACAAATGTGCTGAAAAAGTTTCGTGAAATTGAGCAATACATGTGTGTTCTTAAGTGTTAATATGGTACACGATAACGAACAGACGACGCACACAATATTGTCACAAACGGTCTTCGTGAGCAATGTGTACTCAGATAAGATAAAATCATTGTGCACACATCAGCCGTGAAAACAAACAGCTTGGCGAAGAAATCAGAACATGCTATCAATAGAAATCACTTGATGGGGATAATTGTCTCTACATTTGTGCAGATTTAAGATTTCCCACACTTAATGATAATATCCTTGTTTTTGGAGAACTTTTCAAACAAACTTCTCACAGGCGGCCAAATTGTTTTACCGCCGAGGATAAGTTTTATGACTTTTATCACATTTTTTTGTCTGACTCAGGAATTAATTTCAAGCAAGGATGTATTTGGACACAACTTAAAATATAAGTCGGGTAAAATTACAGCAACATTTGCAGAACAGCGCCAACGAGCAGAAGCACACTTTTGGATCTACCTTTAATCCATTCGGCTGGAATCAGCAAGCTACGACATATTTTAGCTTGGGTTATCAAGCAGTAGAGGGCTATAAACTTATGTAAGCTTTCTTCACCCTCGAATATAAACGAGTTCACTCGCATTAAGCTTTACTATTCGAATACAGTATTACTATGGGGAAATAAACACACACGACAGAATTGCAGATTATTATGTTCATGTATATATGGCTTTTTCAGATTGAAGTCGAAGATCTGGGCAAAATTTTGCAACAATTTAATTTGTCAACCAAGTTTTACAAGCAATGCTGTTAACCGCCCTATAATAATTTTTAAACTGAGCACTTTTAGATTACAAGATAAACGAGTTGGTTTCTGTCCACTCGAACAAATGTAGCTGATAATTTGCTCCGATTAGTGCAAATTAACTGAGGACTCTCCATATCACGTATGATAAATAGCTTCTCATCTTTGTTTACTTGTAATGATTACGGTATCCACCGACGTTTTTGATCTAAAAGTGAGTAAGAATTATCTGTAAGTATCGACTGTTTTGGAACAATATCTTGTTGAAAACATGGATGTGTAGAATCTTGCAGAAATGAACCACTTTGTAGCATCTATTGACATCAATGTCAAGTTTGTTTATACTTGGAGATTAATCTCCCAATATTAGAATTGTGCCTTATTCATGATTAAATTACATGCGCTGATATATATGTATGGAGTGTCTCATTTAAAACAAATATGCACAGTTTTTGCAAGCATAATATAATAAGTACACAGGTTATCAGATAATTTGCAAGTAGAATTTTACAAGGTTTATTTAAAAACACGTTCAGGTTAAAAGTGGCAATATGCATTATTTCATTTATGTTAAATTAAAGTCAATATATCTGCCCATTAAACTCTTAACAATTGTTCCATTATTTGGAATTGGGTTAAAACTAATTAAGTTTAAACTTCATGATCGTTATACGTGATGCATTTTACGTACATAAACTACAGCTTTGTCACAAACATGACTTAACATACCCTCTCACCACTTTGAAACAGCAAACAAAATTGTGTCTTGAACATCATACACTTCATGTTATTGCCATATTTCAAGTTTCAATTATATCGCTTGAGAAATATGGACAAAGTTCACTTCACAAACGGAGAAAATTGTATACGTTTGCCAAAATAGGTTTACTATCAAGGCTAAATAACTCAAGAACGTGTGGTTTACTATCAAGGCTAAATAACTCAAGAACGCTTGGATCACTGCTCATGAAAAAGTGTCTTGCACATCTTCACTTTAAAGGGGATAACATATTCCAAGTTAAAATTCAATAGCTTGACAAATGGAGTCGCTCAACAAACTTTTAACATTTGATTCGGACAAACAAACAACCAATCAACCGACCAACAAATCGACCGACCGACCAACAGCGTGACTCCTACATAACTCGCTGTCAAACTTCGGTGTATAATTATGTCAATCTTTTTTTTTATATATATAATTAGCAATTAAAAGCCCACATATAGATCTATGAAAATGACACAAGATATGGTCAACGTACTGCTTATAAGACTTTTTATAGTGTTATTTGTGTTTTTGTTGTTATACATCAACCTTTTTTTTTCATAATTTTGTTTTTCTAAATGCTTTTCTGTACATAAAAGTGGCCTGGTATACGTATACAACTAAAACATGAAACCCGGTATACGACGACCCCTATTGGTACATACGAGCTTGACACAAGATTGTCACTGCACAGTTTATATTTTGTCTCTAATATATATATATATATATATATATATATATATATATATCAGGCATACCCCCAGGAATTTGGGCAGGCACAGCGGAAAGACAGCGTGGACGGGGGTTGGTGTGGAAGGGGGCTTGCCGCATTCCGCGTGTCGATTTTTTTTATTGTTTTTAACTATTCTAAATCAAAATCTACACTACTTGGGAGCTTCTAAAACACAACATTTTCTCTTTTTTTTATTTATTTATTTGTCCTCAATTTATTTCATTCAAGTCATGTATTTAAATATTAAATAAAAAGCAGAATAACAGTAGACATTAGCAAGCAAAACATGATTGAAAAACAACAACAATACAGTCACATATTACATGTTCAAAACACTGTTCTGCGAGGCTTCTCCTGGTGCCAGGCATCCACCATTTTCCCGAAATCTACTGCCTCAATGTCTGGCCCTTCAATGCTGACCGTCATCAGTGCATTGAGGACAGCAGACTTCATGCGAGCACGATTCTCCGTCTTTATCCTTTTCATCGTGCTGAATCCCCTCTCGCAGTCTGAAATACACACAATATTGTAAACTACTCTGAAATAATATCTATTGAATCGCTTTGATTTAAGAACAAAGAGATATTTAAGCAAAACAAAAACATCAATCGTTTGTTATTGTGCTCTTGACAGCCTAGTCAAGTACCTACCAGCTGTAGATGTAGGGAGGAGCAGGCCAACGGCTGCCAGCTTGTAGAGGGACAAAATTGTTGATGTACCAGCTGCCCTTGCATCGTTTCTTTCTTCGGCCTCAAGCTTCAAGCTTTTGTAAACAGAGGGAAGGCACCTCCTCAGGGTAGTGGTCGCCTTGTCATGTGACAGCCAACGCACATCCTTCTTATCAAAGCCCATTATGCACACACCGCTGATTAGCGCGTGCGCGTTTTATCTGGTCGTCGGCCGAATGCAGACAACATTCGGATCAGAGCTTGCGAGCGCTTGTGAAATTTTCAAGCGTCGCGGCGACATGATCGGAAAAACAAGCGCCGCGGGGAGATTGATTTTGAACTCCAAGCACCGCGCACCCGCTGTTCTAAAACCGCCTGGGGAAATGCCTGATATATATATAATGTAGTGATACTAATGTGAGCATGTAATATACAAAATGTTTATTATTGCTTCAAACAGGAAAATTGTGAATCGAATTACGTGTCAATGTTTTTCGAACAGTTTGAGTAACAGTTATGAAGGGGGTTTATTCCGCCTGTCTGAAAACTGGAAGGGGGTTTGTTCCGCTATGGAAGGGTGTTTCTTCCATTTATGCAAAATGTGAAAGGGGGTTTCTTCCGCTATGCTGTTTTAAAGGAAGGGTGTTTCTTCCGAAGGGGGTTTATTCCGAGATTCGTTTTGACACCCAACACTTAATCCAGTTTCGTCTGGATTTTCTGTTGCACCAGTATACAGTACAATAACTGTTTCAATAGTGACTTATGTAAACGTCCGTAACGATAAATATACAGTGTGTTTGATTTGCAATTAATTTTGAGGAAATGTCAAATTCCAAATCATTCGCTATATCAATCTAATAAAATTTACCACGGAACATTAAACGGAAATTTAATGCACGCACGCTTTCCATGCGTTTGATGTGACGTTGTTCATGTAGGGAATAATTTGCGCGCGCTTTTCTCGAGAGAAAAGATTAAAACACACTGTACATTTACAGTTTGTTTGAAGAATGTGATAACGTCGAGTAAAAATTAAATGGGGAAAAGTGTTTCGGATTACAAATTAAATTATGCGCATTTGAGAATACAACAAGAAACGGAATATGGTCCAATTTCTAGGACATGCATACTTCGGTACGATGTTTTTTTCGGATATTCCCATTGCAAAAGCATGTGAGCCATCGCAAAGATCAGAAAAAATACCTACCCTCCTATTTTTTTTTCAGCCGTTTCCCGCAACACACACTTTTTTTGTTTGGCCCTAGGGACTAACTTCTGCTAAAAACTCTTGATGTATTGTCTCTATGACGGCTGCACTTTTCGCCACAAATGAAGCACTATGATTTCCAGTCAAAGTTCTCAAAAGTGGACCTCGTCTTAAAAAGGTGTTCTTGTGTTTTCCTTGTCATCCATTGTTGAGTCATCATAGGACCATCTGGGCCTGAAAACAGAAATACATATGAAATCCATTGCAGAAAAATAGAGAATTTGAAATGACATTAATGTTCTACTCTCAATGATCATGTTTGAGAGAAATCAAACTATGATATTTATGATTATCATTATCATTGTCATACCAGACCAGGATCACCACATGGTTGTCATTTATGTCTTCAGTACACTCCTCTGCTTCATTTTTTTTTAAGCAAACAAAAATCATCTTTGATTTAATAATAATTATAACTTGCCTGTGTTCTCATTGTAAGTACATTTATATCTAACTATTTAGGATACACAAACCTCTTAAATAAATGACTGTAATAATGGATCAACAGAATTACAATTAACAATACATTCTTTCTTACTTTGCAGTCATCTTTAAGATCTTTAAGTTCTCTCCAGATGTAGCCATGTTTTCTTCCCCGAAGACTGTGGCATTCCCTTGGCTGATGAAGTTCTATTGTCTAACCTTTTAATATATTCCAAACAATAGTGTAGAATAGGCAGAAATTAACATATATGAGGCATACACAATAATTCATCAACAGAAAAAAATACCACTTACTAGTACCTATCCGAGTACTACTCAAGTTTTGGAAAAACAAATATTAGCACCTCTTATTAAATACAAAAGACAGTGTAGGTTTCATGTAAGGGTTTCAAATATCCACGCACACTACTTTTGCATGTATTCAAACGGATTTTAGTAAATATATGTGATGAATAACATCAATGACATTGCAGACAAATTTCCTTGTGATGATGTTTGAGAAAATGTTTTATCAATTAAAATCTATAAACATAGCATGTAGTTATGAAACGAACAAT
Organism: Dreissena polymorpha; assembly: GCF_020536995.1. Lineage (NCBI taxonomy): Eukaryota > Metazoa > Mollusca > Bivalvia > Myida > Dreissenidae > Dreissena > Dreissena polymorpha. The sequence continues at coordinate 22,232,982 of NC_068359.1, read as the reverse complement.
GAATAAACATGTTAAATACTTACCATATTAGATGTACATGGAAATGAAAACTGTGAAAATGACAAAACAAGTTTGACATTGGTGTCTGCTAACTTTTATGTATATGGTAAATTTACATCAAAGGGGAGTAACTCAACAAATGTTTAGTATCTAAAATCAAATAATTCTTCATATTATTATAGTTGTCATAGCTTTCAGAGTTTACAGTTGACTCAGTTCATAAAAATGGTATATAATTTCATTTAAATGGATAACATATTACTGGTATAAAATCATAATTTAAGTTTTAAGCTATGAATTAACACAATGTATCAAATGAAAGTACAGTAACAAATTACTTCATCAATTAAAATATTATTTAATGATATCTGGATCGTATTCTTGACCATAAAGTGTTGTTTTTTTTCATTTGTTTTAAAGGATATAAATACACTTATTAAATTTACCTGATTTTAAGTACATTTTAATCAAATACTTGATAGTTATACATAAAGATATTAGACTTTGTCCCCAAAATTGGAGCATTTTTGCTCATTTTCAGTAAAATATGCATAAAAATGCATTCCATTACATGGTAATAGGTAAATAAAGCATTTAAGATACACACCCCTTTCATTTAATGTTGATTTAGAAGGAGGATAGCAATTTTCCCCACATAAAATGAAAGTTGTAATGTATACAGTGAGTAGGACACTTTTGGCGGCCATCTTGGACGCAATCTTGGAGTTTGAAGCCCTCCAGCACTTTTCGAACAAATAAAATCTCATACCATACTCTACAGACCCAGACGAACATTTCTGTATATAAAACTCTTTGTTTATGATCAGTGGCCAGTTACTCCCCTAAATAAGCGACTTATGTGTGCCTGTTTGCAGCACTAATAGTCTTCACGTGTATCATATTTCAGGGATTCAGTAGTGAACACCTATTCATGCCCTACCATTATCTCCGCAAGATAACACCCGAATAATGGTAAAAAGTGTAAAACATTCCTTCCTGTCAACTATGATATTTTTTTAGAGAGTACAGTAATTGTTTGGACAGTATCCGATCATAACGAGATAATCGGTTTATGATGAACAAAGGTGCAATAAAACACCGGGTTAAAAAGAGTGTCAAAATTGGTGTGAATAATTAAATAAAAGCAATAACATTTATCAATAGAATTTATTTAATGTGTAACAAGGTAGGTTTTTACAGACATAAATGGTCAAATCAGTGACTATATGTTGCGTACATAAAGTCGATCTATTTGCTGTTTGTTTACATCCTTATTTGTGTTCATTCATTAAATTTGATTTATTCTGAAATAATTTCAATATCTGAGAATTTTTTATCTAAAAAATGGTCGCGAAGATGTGCCAAGTAGAGATTTTTATGGTAACGACATACCGAGCTCGTAAATTGTGTTCCACTCCCGAGCTCGTTTATAGTTAAAACAAATAATAGCAACAATATAATCGTGCCAAAAATGCATTTCCTTGCACGCTTATGTTTTATTCAGACAAAATTAGCAAAATTGTATTTGATTTTGTGCGTGATTATCAATAAAAACGATGATTTTGTCAACCATCTCTATACGCGCTTATATGAAATCCACCTCTTTTTGCCAACCAGTGGGCGTGGTCTAATATTTGCAGGTGCGCGTGACGTCACTCGTCAACTGGTCTATACATAGATGGTGACGTCACTACGTTTTTGTCAGTAAGACCGGTGTGACACAATGCACTAAGGACCGCTAAGTACAAGTACCACTAAGGACCAAATTTTGCTTGCTTCATTTTCATCATCTCAGATACTAAAAATGACATCCATCAGTATCATCAACGTCATCAAAAACATCACCATATTTAAAGATTTTTTATACCATAATAAGACACAATTAGGTGTTGTTGATTTATTTTTACAGGATATTTGTTTTTTGTATTGATACAAAATGCTAAATAGTCATTTTTAGCCATTTAAAAAGGGACTGACGCGATGTCATTGTCTTTAAAGTGGTCACTCAAAGGCGGAAAGCCCATTAGGAATTCTTAGCTGCTTAAACATTGACCAAAACAATCTTGATTCACAAGTTTTAGCCATAACCATCCTATCCCAACCTTGTATTCAATAATGAATGCGTCAAGTTACTAGGAATGAGAGTTGTACTGTCAATTAAACCACTTAATATATAAACTCTGGTTGCCCAGGAAAAAGTGTGGTATATATTTATGCACATGATTTCACAGTGACTAATTGCAGTTAATGGCAACCATAATCTTCATTAGCAGAATCATCTAATATGAATTGGTCAGCTATTGGCGATTTTAACATTGAATTTTCTTCACCTAATAAATTTAATAATACAAAATGGGCAAAAACTGTACTGTATTTCGGACTCACACAACTGGTTCAATATCCAACCAGAGTAACAAAAACGTCATCAAAAATAATTGACCATAAATACACATCATCATTATCTTGCGTATCAGAAGTTAACTTTCCAGTAATAGGCCTCAGTGACCACTATCCAATCACGTGTACACTCCTTTGTAAACTTAAAAGTAAGCCTATATCTGAACATGGACAAATAACTTATAGATCGTTTAAACATTTTGATGAAACACTGTTTATACAAGATCTAGGTCAAATATTATAGACACTACCAATGATCCGAATTTGGCCCTGATGAAATAAAACAGGTTAGATTAAAAAGGGATGCATTTAAGGCTTGCAACAATTTTGATCAGTATAAAATATGGAGAAACAAATGCAATTCCATAATTAAGAAAAAATAAGAGAGCGTTTTTCAATAATGCTGTTAAAGAGAAGAAAGATATTAAACAATTGTGGCGATCTATCAAAAGCATATCAAATGATAGTGAAAATCAAAGAGCAATTTTACCTAATACATTAAACATAAACAATGTTAATGTCAGTGGGAGACGGCTTGTGGCTAATGAACTTAACAAACATTTTGTTAACATGATCTCATATAATTAAGAAAACAGTTTTCAAACCTGAAAATTTTGAATATTTAAAAAATTTCTTAGATGAAAAATTGGGTAATCGAGAGTTCAAATTAGAATATATATCACCTACGGAAGTTCTTACATTAATTGATAAACTTAATCCTAATTAAAGTAGTGGCTTAGACAGAATAGGACCTAATATCCTTAAACTTTGCAAAGAGTATATCGTACAACCTCTTACGACATTAATAAATCTTCAATTTCAACTGGAATCTTTCCAGACTTACTTAAATTAGCAAGTGTCGTACCTCTCCATAAAGGAGGAGATTAACATGGTCCAAATGATTTTTAGACTTATCTCTTTATTACCTACAATTTCTAAAATAATTGAAAGACATGTAGCCATTAAATTAAATAAATATTTAAAAGAAACCTGTATAATAAATGAACTACAATCGGGTTTTAGACAAAACCACTCATGCCAAACTGCTTTAATCAGACTCGTTGATTCATGGTTAAATTGTATGGACGATGGTTATATGATAGGAACTGTTTTTGTGGATTTCAAAAAAGCATTTGACTAAGTAGACCACACCATTCTTCTGCACAAGTTGAAACTATATCATTTTTCGTATTCGCCTTTGAAGTTTTTTTTAATCATATCTACAAAACCGTTTGCAACTAATTCGGGCAGATGGAGTAACATCAGACACCTGCATGATAAGTTCCAGTGTACCGTAAGGCTCCATTTTAGGACCTTTGTTAGTTTTACTTCACGTGAATGATCTACCCTTAAAACTAACATCAGAATCCGACAGGTATGCTGATGATGTAACAATCCACTGTAAAAGGAATTATATAACAATGATAAATTGCACACTTCAAGACGACTTTCTAAGGTCACAAAATTGGAGTATGATAAATAATATGGCAGTCAACCCAGATAAAACTACTTGCATGACTTAAGGATCACGCCAAAAACTTAAAAATTGAGAAGATCTAAATTTGTTGGTAAATAACTCAACAATAAAACATGTTGCAACCCAAAAACTTCTAGGTATCCATATTGATAAACATTTAAATTGGAAGGCCCATGATGATATAACTTGTTCAAAACTTGTTTCGAAATTATCATTGTTCAGGCGTATACAATATTTTTTAACACCTGAGATGAAAATTATGTTCTATAATGCGTATGTAACACCAATTATTGATTATGGATGTGTCACATAGCAAAATGCAAATACTAGAGACATAAACAGAATATCAAAACTGCAAAGAAGGTTTTTAAGAGTAATATTACGTCATGACTTAAATATAAATGATTATGATTTATCACAAAAAAATAAAATGGCTTTCTTTTGAAAACAGATGTAAATATTTCACATGTATAATTATTTACAAATCTCTTCATTATTTAACGCCCACATATATTGACGACTTGATAAAACTGGTGAAAAACAATAATTACAATTTAAGATCGATATCAAACAATGATTTGACGCATAAAACACCTCACTCAAACCTTCTTAAAAAGTCGTTTAGTTACTCTGGTATGGAAATATGGAACCACACACCGGTTAGTATTCGCCAATATCTCACTCTCACCACTTTCAAACATAGGCTTAAGAAATATTTCCTCTTTGAGGCGCAAAATAAGTCTTACGCGTAGTAACATTTTTCTGTTTTCCTCTTATTCAAAAGTCAAATACTCCTCCATAAGTGTCGTAATGATTACTGTAGATTTAATTTCTGCAAACAAATATACATATTGCTTTTTCAACTATTTGACAGACGAGCATAAAAGGCATAGTTTAAGCCATTTATGCCTAGTGGAACCTCCCATCCTTCTAAATTGGATGAATTTATTTCCAAAATTAGGGATGTCTAGTATATTTATTTCTATATTTAGAATAATTCTTACAGAAATTCCTTCAAGCAAACAGCGCAGACCCTGATGAGACGCCGCATCATGCGGCGTCTCATCTGGGTCTACGCTGTTTGCCAAGGCCTTTTTTCTAGACGCTAGGCATAAATGGTTTAAGGAAATATCTGGCACCTCAATGTTTTCTTACTCTTTTCCCTCAGTTTACTGATCATAGTTTGCCCTGATTAATCGATCTGCATGATCTGTGTGTACTGTTGAAGGGCCGCTAGTGGGTTGCCTGTATATGAGGATATTATACACTGGATTTTTATTTGGGTTGATGTCAAATACAGAAGAATAAAACTATGCCTAAAACTAGACCACACGAAAACATGCCTAAATTGTAGGTATTGATTTATATTTAAACCTTTAGCTGATTGTTTCCTTTAACAAATATAAAGCTCCCATTTGGTCACATAACAGTTTCCTTCGTAATCATCGTATAAGATAATAAATTGTACACGATTTCTTACATTTCACGCAACGTAAAAAATACATCGATACTAAATTCATGGATACACGTATTTGCCATTACAATGACTATACGATTTTCTTTCTGATATAACCACTGGGGGCTGACGAGGTCAAAGCGTAGTCCGTTTCGCTACGACGTCGGGTATATGTTTTACTACGAAAACATTGTTTAAAAACATATGACATCGAGAAAGTATTAGTCGAAAATTGTGTTTTAAACATGTAAGATCATGCTTTTCTAATAACAAAACTCTGAATTTAAGCAAAATGACATTTCATAGGTTTGTTACATCAAATTATAATCAAAGATGTGTCTGGTTTATGCGGTTAAACATGAAATATACCGCTGATTTTCAAAGCAAAGTCAAGTTTCACTTTTAAAAATGCAATTAAGGTTTACAACTGTGTTTAATTGACACAATTTTACAATTTCCATATTGATCTTTGTATCGTTAAGCCACTGGTGTGTTTAGAAATGTATAGGGTGACTCAGTTATCAGAAATAAAGGCTAAATATTATTATTAAGCATGATCATGTCTCTGACAGTATACGTATAAGCCTCGCTACGACAACGCTTTAGCGTGTATGCGTTTCTCACAGAAGACGTATTGGTTATCTCTCGAAGGCAAAATAAAGAAAAAAAAGTTAATACAGAGTCATGGAGTGGCTGGATGTTTCCTTTGAGGAAGAGGTAGTAACAACGGCACAAAATGATTCGAAGCGCACAGTCGACATTGTATTGCACATTATTATGATATAATTAAATTCACGACTAGGCCAAATGTAACGATTAAACTCGAAAATCCATATAATATAAGATGACAGTTGAGAGTCGATAACCTAATGTCGTCGGTCTCAATAAAAATGACGCATCTTTACCTCGTGACAATCCCTTATACGTTCATTTTGATACAGACCGACGATAGGTTTTCAGCATACGGTACTCTTTATCAAATAACATTCGATTCTCGTTATCCCCAACTCGCTTATCTCAAAACTCTGCTTATGTCAAAGTAAATCCCATGTCCCAACTTCGATCATTATTTATCTCATACGGAATTTGATTTTTACATTGTATATATATCAAAGCGATTTTCTTGAAAATCGGTTATCGTCAACTAATTTTGAGATGAATTTCATGTTCGTATACATGATTTTACCTGTAAAATCCACACCTGTAACAGCCGTAAGGTGTGGAAAGTAGGACCCCAATGGCACAAATCCGCAATTGCATAACCAATATATTGTTGTAAAGGTGTGGCAGTGGGTTCTGTCACAGGTTATTGTTTACTGCGTACATGACAGCCGGTAAATTTACCTCGTGTTACAATGCGGTTAAGGCCCAGTCTCACTATGATGCCGGCGGAGCCCCAGTGCGTGATCAGGCATCTACCGGGTTGAACCGGGGCCCTACCGGGATGAACCGGTGCTCCACCGGGATGAACCGTGGACGACCGGGGACAACCGGGGCTCCACCAGGGCTCCACCGGGAAAGTATTAAAATGTTTAATACCTCCGGGATGAACCGGGAGTCACCGGGTAGGACCGGCAACGACCGGCTTGGCACCGGGAACAACCGGGACTGTACCGGGAACAACCGGTATGAAACATTTGAATACTTTCCCGGTGGAGTCCCGGTTGTCCCCGGTTAAACCGGGGCGTTGCCGCAGCTCTGCCGGGGTCTAATGCCGGTATAGTCCCGGTGAGTGCCGGCGTAGTGACGGTATACCAGGACTCTGCCGGGACTCTGCCGGCTTTTACCGGGTTCAACCTTTTCGTTTGGATGTTCATGCGCACAGTGAAGCACGGCATCTTTTGCACTGGGAAATGGCAGTCTGCAGTAACTGCAAACTGCATGTGATTTGTCCTGAAATGGATACAGAAACTTCGTTGAGCAACCTATACATTATATTTGTACTTCGTTGCGCAACCAATACCTACTCTGTGCGAAACCTATACATAAAGTGACTTGTAATTTCCTTCGAAAAAAAGCATTTGAATAATTAAAATATATGTTCGTAACCTGTTTTGCACTTTAAAATGTGTTATGTACACTGAATCAAAGTAACATGTAGTTTTATTTTATTTAAGTAACCGTAATTAGCTATTTTAACAGAATGACCACCTTATGCATTGCTTCAAATCAAAATATTTCGATTTTAGCTTAAAATAAACTTAAAGGTTGCAATTACGCGTATTTGTTATTAGTTTGTTATTGAAAATAAGTACCTACTATTACTGGATGTTCCGTTCTCTAATCCATAAACACCAGAAAAGATGAAACTCGCCTGATTAAGTAGTGTATTTACACAATGTTTTCGTAGTAAAACCTATACCCGACGTCGTAGCGAAACGGACTACGATTTGACCTCGTCAGCCCCCAGTGATAACAGCAAGGCATGTTAAACTAGACGATTCAGGATCAATAGTCCTCAATGCAATCTATAATTTTGTATTCGTTTCAGGTCAAACATCGATATTTTGTTATCTAAATTGGCAGATAAAAACTCATATGACTGCATATTATATTCTTCAACAGTATGGTGTTCCGTAAATACAATGCGGTTTTACAAAAACTGATACGTAATGCAGTGATGTGGCCTTTATTATTAACGAAGACATACACACGAATGTAACTTAATGATTGCGCCTGCTAAAGGTATAACCGTAAACGCAGATGATCGGGCGAAACAATACAGGACAGACTCTAGTAATACATTCATTGTAACTACTATGAAAACAAGCACATGTTTACAGTCAAGCGATTATTATAACCAAATGATAGCAAAACATGTTAAATAATATATTGATGACTTCGTTGTTATTTAGCATACGCGTGTAACCTGTGTAACCTGTGTATGGTTACATGTGTGTGCATCCATGAATTAATATTAATCACGATTGCATCGTAAGTAAAAACTTTATTCTCTAATAAATATCCTTTTCTCATGACCACCAGTAGCGGCCATTTGGCGACCATTTGGCGGCGTCGATAGGGAGTGAGGGATCATCTGCTACGGTTGAACGACGGTTTAAAACGAGATTAAAACGTGTGGGAAAGCAATCCCATCATCAACTAATTTACGTGTAGTTTGAATGAAACATTGAAACGAAACTCAAGCCACGAATGAAAATAATAATCAGATTATAACAAACTGGATTGTTCATTAGTAAACAAGATGTGTTTGTGAAACACTATGCCCCCCCCCCATATATTTTACCTTTGACCTTGAATGATGACCTTGACATTGACCTTTCACCACTCAGAATGTGTTGCTCCATAAGATACACATGCATGCCAAATATAAAGTTGCTATCTTCAATATTGCAAAAGTGTATATTAAATGAGCGATTTTCAACCATATATTTGACCTTTGACCTTGAAGGATGACCTTGACCTTTTACCACTCAAAAATGTGCAGCTCCATGAGATACACAAGCATGCGAAATATGAAGTTGCTATCTTCACTATTGCAAAAGTTATGGCAAATGTTAAAGTTTGATGCAAACCAACAAACCAATAAACGAACCAACAGACAGGGCAAAAACAATATGCCCCTCACAATAGTGGTGGGGGACATAATAAAAGCTAACAGTTTAAGAAGAGCAACATTAAAAGTATATTATAACATGTGTTGGCTCACATCGTGAACAACAAATAGAAGTCCTGTAATCATTAACTGAAAGTTTACCCATTCATTTCTTAAAAAAATAATAGACCTTGTTTTTTCATAACATGCATAAAGGATACAATGTAATTTGTGTTTGCCATTGCTATTAATACTTCACACTGTTGAGCCTGTTCTAGACAATACGTACACCCCGGAGGAGGGGGGGGGGGTAACTTCATATATACGGGTATATAGGGGTGTGCCGATTTTATGGGGTGTGTTTTTCGACTAAAATTATAGATATGGGTATGGTTTTGAGTCTAAGTATAGATATGGGTATTGAAATCAGAAATTTGCTTGTATATAAATGCATAAAGATTTGAAAGTATAAGTATCAAAATGGGTATGATAAATGTCATTCTTGTATATTAATGGGTATCAAAAAGTAGATTTCAGTAGCGGGAAAGATATAATAGCAAATTCATTAAGTATACTGTATTGATATGAAAGAGATTAAAATTCTAGTATGAAATGTGCCCACTTTATTAAATTCTAGTATTTAAATGGGTCCAGTTTATCAAACTTATTGTATTGAAATGGGTCCACTTTCTCAATGGTATCGTATACAAATGGGTATTCTTTTTCAAAAATCTTGTATCAAAATGGGTCTACTTTATCAGAGTTCCGGTATAAAAATGGGTCACATTTCGGAAGTCTCAGCAGGACACCCCTACCAAAAATTTGGGAAGTCACCCCCCCCCTCCCCCCGGGCAATACACACGGAAACGCGAGTTCATTTTTACTTAAATTGTGTCTTGTGATGTGTGGAAAAGCCTGAGTACCCAGAGGAAACACCACTTGCGACCACTAACCATGCTCACATGCGCCAGGAATACCGTTGTACCTGGATCACCTAATTAAAAAGCGCTTGTACCGTGCAGCCGATATCGGGCCACGTGGCACTTACATTTTATGTACTTACGACAATCACATGACCGGAAATACCCTCAAAACAATTTTTATCCCACTTTTACAGCGAAATCGGTTGATTAAAGCCCCGTTTATTAAATTTCATCTATAATCAACGGCAAGGCTATAATCAATGGCACGAAATGACGTCATCAACTGCCGAACCGGGACTACTTTTTCCCACGCACCTCGTCACCTGTGTTTGCCAAGTGCATCAATAATAAAAACAATCTCAAATGTTTGTCAATCTTAATGACCTTAAAACAAAGGAAAGTAGCAAAAAAAACGTGTTTTTTTGTCATTTATTTTTATTAAAACCTCAAGTATTAGGTAAATTTAACACTATGCAAATAGGTTCTGTTGTTGTTGCTCCCCTTTGAAGAAGTCAGTGCGAGTTGCTCCCCTTTGACCGTAGAAAACAATCGTCTGGACCAAGAAATTCTGTGTTAATTTACAAGCTGTACTCGGATATGCATCCATCTGATTTTTCTTCAAAGCATCTTTTCTACCTGGCAATACGCACAAATGACACTGCATCCCGGTGATTCTTGCGTCAACAATTGGGTGTCAACAAGTTAGGTCAGATGCTGAAGGCCATGGCAAAAGACTCCGGCTTTCTCAAGCACAAGAGAATAACGAACCACTCAGTTCGCAAATTCCTGGTCCAAAAATTTCGAAATACAAATATCCACCCACTGAAACCATGGCAATAACAGGGCACAAAAAATGTCCAGTCCTTAACCAATTATTCCAACATATCTGTTGAACAGCTGCAAAAGTGTTCATTCTTGCTCAGTCCAGTAAATGTAACAATCCAACAGTTCCTCTTGTACACCTTCACGCACCGAAACTATGGCCGAAATGCAGCCTAGACAACCACTGTCTACCGTCGAACAAGTTGATCTTGATGTTCGCCCCACCCAGTCACTTCACGGTTCACCAGCGTTCGAACAACTTTGCCTCACAATTCTTTGGTGCCACTTTCAACATTCAAAATGTTAATGTATATAATTAGCTTAAATCCAAGTAATCTTTGTTATTTCGTCACGAAATAACCACATATTATAACAAAGAAGCAAATTATGTGCACCTCGTGATCGACTCGATAGTTTGATATCGAAAGTGAATTGTGTGTGATGTTAGGCTACGTTGTAAACAAATGTAGTTCCTTGTATATAACAACTTAATGTCATATTGATATCATAAAACTTAAAGATTTGCAATTCAATATGATTAAAATTGTAATTAATAACGCTCGACACTTTGTTACAGAACGATATTCTGATTTAAAAAAATTATTATTTGATCAGCGGTTATTTTTGGAACGCGGAGTAATACACTGACCTTGGTTACACTACAGTCATTATCAAAGTACGACAAACACTCGTGAAAACTTATTTTGTTTAAATAAAAAAAGTTTTCTGAATAAAAAGTGGGATAAATAGAATAATAGGTCAGTGTTGATTATAGATTAGGTTTATCATGCTCGGCACGAAAACGAAAAAGCACTCGCCAAGGCTCGTGCTTTTTGTTTTCTAAGCCTCGCATGATAAACCTGATCTATAATCAACACTAACCTATTATTCTCTATTACCGCAATATTCACCAAAAACAAAACCAATCAAAGTAATTGAAATTCAAATGACTTTTTATTTATCGAGCTACAACGAGCCACAAACACTTGCGTTTGCAAATCGTGCTTACCCGTGCACCTCGTGTTTAACGAACAGTATGCCATAAACGGGACACCTTATTTTCAACGCAGAAGTGTAGTTTTACTTTCCTTTTTAATTTTTTGAAAACGGTCTTTATCAAGTGGCGTGTCATTGGCACATTGCAACAAGCGGCATGTCATTTATGCAGCGGTTTTCGACCATGGTAGGTGTTGATTTTTAGATTAGTAAAGATTTATTACATTTAGGCATTCGGATGTTTTAAATTATATACGAAAATGTTATTTGGTTAATATGTTTAAATTGATTGTAAAATAAATAATAATATTCCGACTATATAATACGAAAGTTAGTTGCACACAGTTGTAAAAGAAATAATAATATTCCGACGTACGGCAGTTTTGATTAAATTTACTTTCATCAGTTATATGTCAACTGTTAGTAGCAACCACCACATATTATAATGTCACCATAATCAATGGCAAATTATACATCTTCTTAAATAATTAGTGAATACTAATCAGAAAATATACACTTTGTACCCTATATGTAAAAGAGTTAATGTTTTAATATAGAATAAAAATTGCAAAATTCAGGGGAGGTAATAAATGGATATACATTTTTGAAAGAAAATCTAACCCCACATTAAAAAGTACTATACATGTGTTAATATGACAAAATTAAAGATTGCATTAACATATTTTACATAGAGAAGGAAACCCGGTTGGCTGCAACAGTGCTGTATACGAGTTATTTAGAACTTACCCCTCCTGGATTGCATGCTGTAATGAATTGAAATGCACATTTTAAATTATTATATGATTACATTATATTTTCTTAATGAGGTATTTTTTTGCAAGAAAGACACAGTTTTTTTCATTATTATCATAAAAAATGATTAACCGTATTGTCAGTATCAATTTGAAGTGAATCGGTGTAGAAATGAAGAAGTTATAGTAAAAGGCAATTTTGGGTCGGCGTGACCTATGTGGGCGGGGCGCCCCAGGGTTGGTAATTGGGCCATGCATAGCTGAGATTGACCATATTGTCATAAGAGAGGTTCAGAATCAATTTGAAGTGAATCAGTGTAGAAATGAAGAAATTAAGTGCGTATCGACTTAACCACTCGGCCACTGCAACTTTACACTGGCTCTTCAATCTTCGAAGAATTGCGGGAAATCATTATGGGTGCGCTACCTTAAAATTTGCAATTTCACAAGAATACATGTAACAATTCAGTTTTTACTTCAAATAATGAATTACTAAAAAGTGGCAGGTGGAAAACAACTTATATATGCTCAAGAACTTTGAGTGTTCTAGTTGTTCATGTTTTTTTATCAAAATGTATTCATTGTTTTCAAAACCTAATTGCAATACCAGTTAACAGTGGTGCAGAAGAAAGATATCATGGCTAGCATATGTACACAGAATAAATTTGTAATTTTAAACTTAACATAATGATATGTAACATTAAAGTTATTTCTATTTTAGTAACATTTCAATAGGTATAACATATCTTCTATTGAGCTTGCATGACGATTAAGCTGAACGGAATTCACTGGGAAGGGATATCATGTTTAGTCTATTTGAGGCGTATCAACCCTCACCAAGTTCATTTCTTTGTTTTATAAATGACAGGAACAAAGAAACACTGATCGTTTTTTAGCTCATCTATTTTTTTTTTTTAAATTATAAGCTATTGTCATCACGTCGGCGTCGGCATTCGGTTAAGTTTTGCGTTTAGGTCCACTTTTCTCAGAAAGTATCAATGCTATTGCATTCAAACTTGGTACACTTACTGACTATCATGATGGGACTGGGCAGGCAAAGTTAGATAACTCTGGCATGCATTTTGACAGAATTATGTGCCCTTTTTATACTTAGAAAATTTTAAATTTTGGTTAAGTTTTGTGTTTAGGTCCATTCTATTCCTTAAGTATCAAAGCTATTGCTTTCATACTTGCAACACTAACTATTATAAGGGGACTGTGCAGGCAAAGTTATGTAACTCTGACTGGCATTTTGACAGAATTATGTGCCCTTTTTATACTTAGAAAATTAAAAATTTGGTTAAGTTTTATGTTAAGGTCCACTTTATTCCTACAGTATCAAAGCTATTGCTTTCATACTTGCAACACTTATTAACTATCATAAGGGGACTGTGCAGGCAAAGTTATGTAACTCTGACTGGCATTTGGACGGAATTGTGGGCCCTTTATACTTAGAAAATTGAAAATTTGGTTAAGTTTTGTGTTCTGGTCCACTTTACCCCTAAAGTATCATAGATATTGCTTTCATACTTGGAACACTCGCAAACTATCATAAGGGTACAGTAAAAGGACAAGTTGCATAACTATGGTTGTCATTTTTACGGAATTATGGCCCTTTTTTGACTTAGTAACTTTGAATATATGGTTACATTTTGTGTTTTGATCCACTTAACTTCTAAAGTATCAAGGCTATTGCTTTCAAACTTCAAATACTTTCATGCTATCATGAGGTTACTGTACCTGGCAAGTTGAATTTTACCTTGACCTTTGAATGACCTTGACTCTCAAGGTCAAATTATTAAATTTTGCATAAATTGCCATTACTTCTTTATTTATGATTAGATTTGATTGATACTTTGACAAAACTACTCTTACTCTTAGCTGACATACCACAATAGACTCCACCCAAACCATCCCCCGTGCCCTTCCCCCCCGAATCCCCCCCCTATTTTTTTTTTATTTGTTTATTTTTTTAAGATCATCTCACAAATGACCTCCACACCCTCACACTATACCCCCCCACCCCACCCTCTTTTTTGGAAACGGTTAAAAAACACAAATATTTATTTTTATTATTTTAATAATCCATCGCATCCAAGAATCCCCCACGCCCCCCCCCCCCCCCCCGAATTTTTTTTGCATTTTTTTCCCCATTTTTGGAAGATAATGTAATAAATGTCAACACCCCCACACTATACACCCCTCTTCACTCCACCTTCCCTCCTTTGTGATTGAAATTGAGAGTCCCTTCACCTTTAAAAAGAAAATAGATGAGCGATCTGCACCCGCAAGGCGTTGCTCTTGTTTTAATGATAAACCTATTGAAGAACAATGTGCTTATACGCTTATGGCTGCCTTTTGTATGCTGACATTTCTTTTTAATTTGAATTTCAAACTACAAAGTCATTTAAAGTGACAAACCGGTACCTTCAATGAATATGTAAAGCTATACTTGTTAAACAATCGATAATATTTTAAACCAATAATGTATTGACAATTAAGATAGACAATATAATTTCATGTGTTAAGCTATTAAGCGGAAATAATGTTTTTACTGCAGTAATTTTGCATTGCAAAACAAACACCATGTGCAATGCAAAGTGCCATTATAATAACATAAATAAATCTCAATTTATTGGGCTTAAACCAGTTGTGTATTATTCATTACACTTATCATATAGACCTTGAATCCAGCCATCAAACCATTATCAAGTCATTATAATTTATTAACCATGATATAAAGTTTCACATTTTCAATGATCACTTTTTAATAAATTAGCTCTTTTTGTTTCATTCAACTGAGTAATTGAGCTGAAACCGTTTTACAAGAATGGATCTTAACAGATCCCAGAATTCATATCTAGATATATGCATGTGATATCGGGAAACTATCATGATTACCGTAGAGATCAGCAATATCTCGTAGAGATCAGCAATATCTGCCTACATGTCGTATTTGTATATTCTTTTATCAAAGTTAATTAATAAATAATATGTTATGTGCAATAATATTGCTTTTAATGAATTTATAACAATCAAATTTCTAAAATCCACAAAAAAACAGATAAAAAACATGTTTTCACAATATTACACATTGAAACAGTTGGTGACGGTTTCTAAAAGCATATGCATATATTCAACATAATGAGTACCATAAGCGTTTTTAAATGTGTTGTATTATACAAACGCTTTGTGTAAATAAAATGTGTAATCTGATTAAGGGAATAATTGTGTTCGCGTACGATGTTATTATTGTTGTCAATTAAATTACAAGAACTCAAATTAATTTATTTTACAGGTGTCTGGTATACTGTATAGCAAATCTGCAAATTGCGTTATTTAACTAAGAGATTTGCTCAGAGATTTGTGCATTTGTGAACAATGTCGTTTAAGTAATATACTTATAAAACTGCAGAATTTAACCAGTTTTATATAAGTATAACTACACTTGAAAACATAGAAATTACTAGAAATGGCGCGGCAGAGGCCGACGCGTATCCCCACGCCGCATGTTTGACCCAGGGGCGCCCCAGGGTTGGTAATGGGGCCATGCATAGTTGAGATTGATCGTATTGTCATTAGAGAAGTTCAGTATCAATAAGAAGTGAATCGGTGTAGAAATGAAGAAATTATTGTAAAAGGCAATTTTGGGTGGGCGTGGCCTATGTGGACGTGGCCTATGTGGGCGGGGTGCCCTAGGGTTGGTAATGGGGCCATGCATAGCTGAGATTGACTGTATTGTCATAAGAGAGGTTCAGTATCAATTTGAAGTGAATCGGTGTAGAAATGAAGAAATTATTGTAAAAGGCAATTTTGGGTGGGCGTGGCCTATGTGGCCGGGGCGCCCCAGGGTTGGTAATGGGGCCATGCATTGTTGATATTGACCGTATTGTCATCAGAGAGGCTCAGTATCAATTTGATGTAAATCGGTGCAGAAATTAAGAAGTAAATGTAAAATAACATAAAAAATGAGTGCAAATCTCTGACCCGGCCCCGCCCCAACCCCCATGACTTTTGACCCAGGGTCAGATCAAAATTCCGTCACTGTCACCGTCGCACATATGCTCATAGATACCATGTATGCCAGTTTCAAGGTTCTAGTGCTAATAGTGTAGGAGGAGCAGGTGACCAGGACGGACGGACAGATGCACATCACCACAATATCCCCACTTTTTCTCCAAAAAACGTGGGGATAATGATAGAGATGAAATATGTATAAGCAATACTATATGATTAACAAATACATGTATTTGCAAACAATTACATTGAAAACAACCATAACCTTATTTTGCATTATTTAACAAATTGAACTGTTAGTTTAACGTTTGTTGATGATACTTAGAAAGAATGGAAAAGGCATTTATATCATGTGAATGTGAAAAATGTATAACCATTTCAGTGCTTAATTGCTCCAATGAGACCACAATACTGATGTTATTGCTGTGTGTTGATGAAAATGAAGTGAACATTGATGTAGTCTTATAACTTGGATGATGGCTTACAATCTGCAATCTGCTACTCCTTCCATTGACATTCTATGTAAAAAGTAAAATATAACCTCAAAGCACAGACATTTGAAAAAGTATGACGGAGAGACGGACATACAGACGGAAATGCAATCACTAGATGCTCACCTTCGGGGGCATAAAAATGTAGTCCTGTTAAAAATTTCTTGACACTTTTTAACATGTTAACCTTCACCATGACTTACAAAATATCCTAATATGACTGGGACCATTCAACTTCCTGACCACATTCCTCCAGAGGTGGCTGTGTTTCTTTGTCAGATGGCAGAAAAGTTTCGTCCCAATCTGAAATCTTATTTTTTTAAAGTATTATAACATTGTAATAAATGTATTAAAACACATGTATTTATTTATGGTTATTAGTTGTACATTGTATATAGTTACTTTAAACAGTATTAAAATGTGTATGATATTTAATTTAATATACAAACAAGTTATTGTTTCATGTCAAACACAAACAAGTCAATGGGTTAAATAATTTCCTTTCATCTAAATATGCCATATTTATGTATTAATGTTATGATAAAATCAATATCTTATTTGCTCATTTAATTAAATTAATAGTCTTATATCTTTTTAAGAATATAAAATATTTATACCTTCCAACAAGATGCATTTGTGAAACACAATGTCCCCCTATATGACGTTTGACCTTGAAGGATGGCCTTGACCTTGACCCTTCACCACTCAAAATGTGCAGCTCCATGAGATACACATGCATTTCAAATATAAAATTGCTAGCTTCAATATTGCAGAAGTGACATTACATGAGCAATTTGACCCATATATTTGACCTTGAAGGATGACCTCGACCTTGACCTTTCACCACTCAAAATGTGCAGCTCCATGAGATACACATGCTTGCCAAATATCAAGTTGCTATCTTCAATATTGCAAAAGTATTCATAAAATAAGCGGTTTAGGCCACATATATTTGACCTCTGACCTTGAAGGATGACCTTGACCTTTCACCACTCAAAATGAGCAGCTCCATGAGATACACATGCATGCCCAATATCAAGTTGCTATCTTCAAGATTGCAAAAGTATTCATAAAATAAGCGATTCGGGCCACATATATTTGACCTCTGACCTTGAAGGATGACCTTGACCTTTCACCACTCAAAATGTGCAGCTCCATGAGATACACATGCATGCCAAATATCAAGTTGCTATCTTCAATATTGCAAAAGTATTCATAAAATGAGCGATTTTGGCCACATATATTTGACCTCTGACCTTGAAGGATGACCTTGACCTTTCACCACTCAAAATGTGCAGCTCCATGAAATACACATGCATGCCAAATATCAAGTTGCTATATTCAATATAGCAAAAGTTATTGCAAAATTTTAAAGTTGGCGCAAACAGACCAACCAACCAACCAACAGACAGGGCAAAAACAATATGTCCCCCACTACTATAGTGGGGGACATAAAAATATATATTACATAAATTGTATTGCTTTTAAAACATAGCACTTATACAAATTGTTAAACTATTTATGAAACGATTTTCTCAAATAATCCTTGCTTCCCCTTGCTTGCCAGTGACCTGTACCTCTATAACTGCATCCCTGCCAACAGTTCCATCAGAATCATACTCATACTCTTCACTCATAGTTCATTAGTGACTGTGTAATCTATATAATATACAAAATTTCAATCAATAGGTACGACTATCTGTATCAATGTTATTTTCAATAATTATGTGAAACAAATGAAATTTGGTACGAATGAAGTTTGGTATAAATCGTAAAATTTTGTTTCATAAATAAAACACTTATATTCGAATGTTATCCTTAATGTTTACACAAAAACAAGTTCAATTGGTTCAAACAAATAAAAAACATACACAGGTGTAAGTATTAAAATTGTATTATAAAACGAACCAATAAACTTCTCAAGTGTTACAGCCAAGTTGTTGTTGTTGTTTGTTTACAATGTAACAGTTACCTCCCTTGTTGTATTTTACCAGGTAATTATAAAATAACAAACATAACATATACGCGCAAGATATTTCAGATTTTTATTTTTTATTATGTAAAGTATACATTTTTCTTCTAAATAAAACCATTAAATACTTAGAATTCGTAACATAACAAATAAATAATTTAAAATGAAAACTGACCATAAAAAATCGGCAAAGAAATCAACGCGATCGCGAAATATGTTGGTCAAATTCTTCAAGTATGTTCATCGTTCTATTAAATCCATGTGCTTTTTATTTGCTAAAAATATGTTTTCAATGAGTAATTGACGCGTATTTTGGCAACCTACAGTGGGGTCAGTTATCGTGAATATACAAAAAACTTATCTCCCCTGAATTAGGTAGGTGTGGTGGTTGCTACTGTTAGTACTCTATACATTTATCGGTTGGTGACTGAAGTTTCAACATTTAAATAGGGTTTATTAGGACAAGGACAAAATTTATAAATGTAAAGGATGGGAGAACAGTTTGAAGGAACACCACGTGTGTGATGTCATACCATTAAATGTCGGGTATCATATATGCCTCTATTTGACATCAAATCTGGGCGTTGAACTTGGGTAGCAGTGAATCTTGATGCGCGATGTGTGTGCATCAAGCACTTTTCTTATTCAACCTTTCTTCAAATAAATTTAAATTCAGATTGCTTCAACATAGGCACACTTTATTCTAAAATCAGTCAAAAACAAGGGTAAATTTATTTAAAAAATCAACTTGTATTTTACATCTGCATTACATTTGTTTGATATATAAAATTGGTGTTTTGTCTGATAATACATGCATATTAAAAGTATCTGTTCACAGTGACAAAATTGAAAAAAAAAGTTCCAGATTTGAAAACTTTCGTTGTAGTTATCATATGTTGTTTTGTTTTGACATTAGGAAATACTGTAGTAATATTAATACCAAACATATACTAAGCCTTAAAATATTTACTACATGCATCTTTGAGGATTCAAAGTTCTGAAAATGATAAAATTTACAAACTCATATTAGGAGTACATCATTTGTCTAGAGTTCTGTTGTTATTGTTATATTTTGTGTTATGAGGATTGCTTATATAAAGTATTTAAAAAATTCTGTTCTGTTGAAAAATATAGATGCTACAGCAGGGCTCAACATTAACCTAAACACCAACTTGCCCTGCTGGGCAAGAACTTAGAAAATCTACTTGCCCTGAACGTAAAGCCACTTGCCCGAACAGGAAATATCACATTAACTTTAAACCTCATATTTTTTAATAAAGATCAAAATGATACACCACAAAACCTTTTTTATTTTTGAACATTTAACAAAATGATTAGAGCAATTAAAGTGTAATTAAAGTCTAAATTAAATGCTCTTTGTTCTTTTTTGCGCTTGCCCAGGCGGACAACTAGATTATAAAATAACTTGCCCGGACCCAACTTTTACTTGCCAGGGGCAATAGGACAACCATTAATGTTGAGCCCTGTACAGGATGTGTTCAGCGATTATTTTTTGCCAAATTGGGAAAAGTACCTGTACCAATCCAATTGGGAAAATTGTGTGCTAAAGACCCTGAAATTGGGAAAATTCGTGTTGTGAAGTCTTCATATCGGGGAATTGGTTAATTTGTTGTTGTTTTTTATCCCAAATACTTTAAAATTGATAACTAAATCTGATCAAGTTGTCAATATTATACTTACTTTGGTTCAAGCCATACAGCTTTATAGGAAAACTAAAAAAATGTTGCCCTTTAAAAAATAATTGTTTGTAGAAACCTTTAATTATGATTTTTTTAACAGCAATTGGGAAATTTGTAGTGTTTTCTCATTGGGAAAGTGCTGTTTTCCAGTACTTTATAAAGAAGGAAAAAATCACTGTGTTAGTTAAGCTTGCAATTTGGGCTTAAGTGCAAACTCTTAACACAGTTTGATATTGCTTCTTGCTGGGGATTACAACTATGGAAGTAATAGCTAAGATTCTATATTTTTTTTATTTTATGATGAGGATGACATTATCTTTTAGATTATTATGCCCCCAGAACATAGGTTCTGGGGGCATATTAAAATCGCACTTCCGTTAGTTAGTTAGTTAGTTAGTCTTTCCTTCTGGATAAGTTACCGCTCAATGGTTCAAGCACTTGTCATCAGATCTTCACCAAACTAAATAAAAATGTGTTAGGAAATGACATCTAGATCAAGTTTGATAATTCACCAAACTTCATGAAAATGTGAAAGGCAATGACATTTAGGTCAAGTTCGATAATCAGCCAAATTGACCCAGACAATCTTGATTTACGGCCCAGGAATCATCATGAAATTGGGGGTTTTCTGGTTTCCGCTCAATAACTCCAGCAATTGTCATCAGATCTTCACCAAACGTCATGAAAATGTTTAAGGCAATAATATCTAGGTCAAGTTCAATAATCGGCCAAATTGACCCAGACACTCCTGAGTTAAGGCCCTTGAATCATTGTAAAAATTTTTTTCTCTCGTTTCTGCTCAACAACTCAAGCAAATGTCATAGGATCTTCACCACACTTCATGAAAATGTGTAAGGCAATAACATCTAGGTCAATTTCGATAATCGGCCAAATTGACCGAGACACTCCTGAGTTACGACCCTTAAGCATCGAAAAATTGCGTTTTTTCTCGTTTCCGCTCAATTACTCCAGTATTGTCATTGTATCTTCACAATACTTCATGAAAATGTGTAAGGCAATAACATCTAGGTCAAGTTTGATAATCAGCCAAATTGACCCAGACACTTTTGAGTTACAGCCCTTGAATCATCGAAAAAATGTTTTTTCTCGTTTCCGCTCACTTACTCAAGCAAGTCGCCACACTTTGTGAAAATGTGTAAGGTCATAAGATCTAGGTCAAGGTTGATAATCAGCCAAATTGACCAAGACATTTCTGAGTAAAGGCCCTTGAATCATCGAAAAGTTGAGTTTTTTCTTGTTTCCCTTCAATAACTTATTGTGTAAGGCAATAAAATCTAAGTGAAGTTCGATAATCAGCCAAATTTTCCCAGGCACTTCTGAGTAATACAGCCCTTGAATCATAAAAAAATGCGTTTCCGCTCAATTACTCAAGTACTAATAGTGTAGGAGGAGATAATTAATGTAATCGGATCGTCACCAAACTCCATGAAAATGTGTTAGGCAAGATCTACGTCAAGTTACATAATCAGCAAAATTGACTCAGGGTTGGCGTTTAGGTTTCGAAATCTGCATTTAGGTTTCAAAAAAGTGTTTTACGTGGGCATATGTCTTCCAATGGAGGCTCTTGTTTTTAATTTTTTTTTTTTTAAAGTTTAGTACATCCTAACACACAAGCTAACCTTAAAGCAGTCATCAAATAGCAAACATGCAAGAACATTTACTAGAATCAATTATGAAAACACATTGCAAGCATGCATAATATTTTAAGTTAGACTGTCATTCACACTGTAATTTCCCATCTCATACAATTATCAATAAACAATAAATATTTAACTAACTTAACGCTTACTAACACCAATATACCTCCAGATCCAATATGATGGGGGAATCAGCTTTTAAATTATTCAAAGGCTGTTTTAACACTTGGTTACATTATACTAAATGCAACCACAGAGGATACAAATGACATAGTTTAATGTAACCTAGTGTGAAAAAAAGCGTCACTCCACTAACACAATTATTAAATTATTGTTACTGAAGGGCTGCGTTTTTTTTTAAATATTTGTATGTATCTCATAGTGCCGCCCCATAAATTTGTCCGCCTAGGCGGCAGCCTTGTTTACCTGGTGGTTAAACCGTGCCTGCTTAATATCAGTCTTATATTCTGAAATACAATCATGCATATGTAAGAAAGCAATTGTGGGTAATTTATTGGTTTATACTGTATAAACACAAATTAAAAAATGTATACATAAGTATGCAATACCCTAAATAACAAATGTTCAGGTATTAATTGAGTAAACAACTAACAACTGAAACAAAAAACACAGCAACAATTTAACTTTTGTTTTCAAGTTAATTATTTAGAAACATGAATATTCAACCTTCATTTCCAAAATCTGTATTTAGGCCAAATATCTTTGTTTGAAAGATACTTCTGGTTAATATTATGATAATTATATTATTATCCCCATGCTTTTTGAAAAGCGTGGGGAAATTGTGGTTATCTCCGCCGTCTGTCTGTCTGTCCATCCTGGCCACTATCTCCTCCTACACTATTAGCAGGCCTTTTTCTGCCTATCTCACGGGTCCGATAGTCGGACCCATTCCCAATGCCAAATATGGATTTTTTTTCCCAATTATTAAAAAAAATTCCCAATTTCCGACCGAAATAATGGAAGTTGAAAAATGTGTTTCCCGGTAGGTACTGTGTTTTAAATAATCCGGCACCATGTTTTAACGTGCCAATGCGTAGAACATCATCGTATCGAATGTTCCAGAATGCAATTTTGCGATCTTGAGACTTCAGACAAAATGGCGGCCGCTTGTGTCTATGCATTTCTTAAGACACATTTACGGTCATTTTAGGTCAGAATTAGCTTTTAAATATTGAAGTGCTGGATTATTCAGAATTATCAGGTATGTATACAACAAGTGATAGCCATGTGTACGCATTAATTATTGTAAATTGGTTGAGAATCAATATCAATGGTCTGAGGTAAATAAATGTGGACTAGTCACTAGTTTCACTTTTAACTTTACTGTGGTTCGAAAGAGTAAATTTGGGTAAAAAAATACGGAAATCGGACGCAGTATTAAAAATGTCGCATAAATCGAAGTACTATCGATGTAAAATACGAAAAATTGACTCGAAAGGCACACACAAACTGAATGTTTTGTGGGGAAATACTACCGCCAGTCAGTCGAGTTATGGAGGTTTCGGTAAATGACAAGTTCGGTAAATTGGATTTATATAGTAAATGCCGTGGAGGTTCGGTAAATTGGTATAAATAGGGATTGTTGCACCTATAGTCGATAAGCGTGTACATTAATTGAGTTGTTTGGCAGAAATTAAATTATCAGATTAAAATGTACAGAGTTGATGTTATCAATTTAGAGATGTTTGCTTAGTGTTAATATTAAATATCCAGGCTTTGCAACCTATTCATATTCTAATCAAGGGAGGTAATTTATATATAAAAAGTTCATCTTTAGGTCATGATTTTTTTGTTTTAAATATATATTTTTATACAATAGTTGGAAAAACCTTAATTAAAGTGTATCAGATAAAAAAATATTTTTATCCAATATATTTTGTTTCTTATATGAATAAATTTTTTGCTTATTTTTCTTACAAGCAGGTCAGCACATAAGGTAGTCGGGAAGACCTGTAAATAAATTTTATGAAAAAGAAAAAAAGACCTGTAAATAAACTCTGACATTCACACACACTTTTAATACAAAAGTTTACATTGATATGCCTTAATAATTAATTTATATTGTACTGTGTCATAAATGTATCTTATTTATATGTGGCTACGCCCTTAATTTTTGTTTAAATGAAATGAAAGATTCAAATATGTCCTATATATATTGTATCCATGTTTTAAATGTGTCCTATTTATAATATATGGTAAATAAAATGGATTACAAAATTAATCAGTTAGTATTTTTTTATTCAACGGATTTGTTCAGGCAAAAATGAAATCAATTATTTTGGCCGTAAATCCCATTGTTCCAATACAGTAGCCAAGTGCCTGTGTATTAAGCTGATAAGATAGGGATCACCACTGCAGGTTGCTAATACACAGTGTATTCATTCGGGTCTGCTGGCGTTATGTTAGATGTCATTTTTATCAGTTTTTAATTATGTGTAATTTAATTCGCATATCTTTGCTCAACTCAACGTTCAATGGCACTTTTTAAATTCAATCTATATTTTTTTGGTTTGGTACCTACAATTTCCAAAAAAAATTCGTTTTAGAAAGTTCTGAGGTAGCTCATTCATGCCCCTTAATTCTTTACCCAAGGCAAAGCATTAATTAATCAACTCAAAATTAATCCACAGTTTGCAAATATATGCCCCTGATGTTATTGTAAGCCAATAATAGGTGTCATTAACACCTCATTGTAGGTATACCACCTCTATAGAAACCAATTTACCGAAACCTCCACGGCATTTACTATATAAATCCAATTTACCGAACTTGTCATTTACCGAAACCTCCAGCACCCAGTCAGTCCACGGTTAACCCAGAATCTGACTCGCCCATTATCAAGCAAGTGATGAACATTTGCCACTGCCAGATTCAGAGTCACTACCCTTTGTAGCTTCTTAACATTTGGCAACTTGAATTTTGAATAAAAATATGTTGGATGCAGGTTCTTCGACTGTGAATATTCATAAAAAATCCTTAATGACATATCAAGCTATGTATTTTATTTGAACTTCAAGCATAACAAAGTCTGTGTTTTTTTTTTATCATACACATACTTACGTTAGCACTGGACAACGACTGTTACATGTTAAAAAAACAGTTTAATCCTTTCGTAGCATTTTTGGGCAATACCTATGTGTGAAAACATTAGCTTTAATAAGAAAAAATCAGATTTTTTTTTCCCAAATAATGCTTTCTTCGATGAAAATTCTTCCCAATTTGGAAGATTTTGCGACTCGAAAAATCCCAATTTTGCTAGGTACTTTTTCCCTAAATAGACAGAAAAAGGCCTGATTAGCACTAGAACCTTGAAACTTACACACATGGTAGCTATGAGCATATGTGCAGCCCTGCACTATTTAGAATTTTGATCTGACCCCTGGGTTAAAAGTTCTGGGAGTTGGGGTGGGGCCGGGTCAGAGATTTTTACTCATTTTTTTAGGTAATTTTACTATAATATCTTCATTTCTACACAGATTGTCTTTAAATAGATACTGAACCTCTCTTATGACAATACGGTCAATTTCAACTATGCATGGCCCAATTACCAACCCTGGGGCGCCCCGCCCACATAGGCCATGCCCACCCAAAATTGCAGTTTTACTATAATTTCTTCATTTCTACACCGATTCACTTCAAATTGATACTGAACCTCTCTTATGACAATATGGTCAATCTCAGCTATGCGTGGCCCCATTACCAACCCTGGGGCGCCCCGCCAAAATAGGCCACGCCCACCCAAAATTGCCTTTTACTATAATTTCTGGTGAATCATAATTTCTTCATTTCTACACCGATTTACTTCAAATTGCTACTGAACCTCTCTTATGACAATACAGTCAATCTCAACTATGTATGGCCCCATTACCAGGGATCATATTTTTTTCGGTTTTGTCGGTCCTAGACCGATTGGGGTCATGAAAGACCAATTGAAAATCCCTGAGTCGGTCCGATTCTGTATGCTTAAATTCCCATGTCATGAGATCGATTGTGAGTTACTTACACAGTGCACATGCTAACACACCCTAATTACATTCTTATCTTGATAAGGTGCGATAAACCAATCGCTGCAGTCTCTAAACCTGTCAGGACCGGTTTATTGCACGTTAGATCAAGAATCAAAATCTTGTGAACAGCGGATTAAAGACGTGTCCGAAATTAATGAGGGTGGTTGAAAATTTGCCAACTGTAAAAGGCCTGTGATGTACATATCATATCGATCGATTATCGGTGTCATTGTGTGTCTATTGATAGTTATCATTGTTATAGCGGTTTCTTTGTTTTGTCTGCTAAGGTGTCTGCGCGCACTGGTTTAAAATCAGGCCTTTGGTCTTTAATGTTAATTGACGTTCTTGTGAGACAAAACAATATGTTGCGATTGTTATGTATTGTTATCATGCCGTGAAACTGTAATAAATTTCATAATACAACTGTACCCGAGATAAAAGTAAAAAACAATTATTTGGTTTTTCTCAGTTGAATTATCCGAAGGGATATTAAAAAATTATAACTCTCTGATTATACTCCTTTAATTGACGTTTCGGCATAATGCCTTTATCAAAACATTGGAAAATATATGTTAACTACATTTTTACGTCTTTTGACTGCACAATTTAAATAACAAAGAAAAATGTTTTTAAACGTCAAATGACGTTGTACATGATGACGTCATAAATGGCGTTATATAAAATGGCGCCAAAAAATGTAAAAATTCGCCAAAAATGAAATGACGTTAAACACTTACATATTGTATCTTAATCTTATGTTAAATGTGTGCTTTATATATTTAATAAATTGATATTTTACAATAAAACAAACATCATCATTTGTAATTATAATCTACCTAAACTTATTATCATAAATTAAATAGGGTAAACTTATTTAATGACTCTAATTATTTCAATCCATATCTATGTATAATATTCTAATGATATTTGATTAAATAATCATATATACTTGCTATTTTATATATCATATACACATTATGGACAAGATAAATTGCATAAAGTACTATTATTTTTACATTCATTTTTGTTGATGATTAATATAAAATGTTTTTCACATATATTTTTTACAAGATAGTTTCCCGTAGCAGGACATCAAGTTGATTTTTTGTATTTAGTCCATTTGGTGATTGCGTTTGAAACTTCTTTATGAATTCCAATTCTTTAATAAGTCTGTAATAATGGGAACTGTCTCTTATTTGTGTTAACACTGATACACCCATATCCTGCACTCTGTGGCCAGCACCATTGAAATTTAACATAAGATTAAGATACAATATGTAAGTGTTTAACGTCATTTCATTTTTGGCGAATTTTTACATTTTTTGGCGCCATTTTATATAACGCCATTGATGACGTCATCATGTACAACGTCATTTGACGTTTAAAAACATTTTTCTTTGTTATTTAAATTGTGTAGTCAAAAGACGTAAAAATGTAGTTAACATATATTTTCCAATGTTTTGATAAAGGCATTATGCCGAAACGTCAATTAAAGGAGTATAATCAGAGAGTTATTATTTGGTTTTTGTTATTGTCTATAGCCAACCTCCGCACAGACATTATTTTGGTTCCCTGTATGTTTGTGTGCTATTATCGAGTTGACGATTTAAAACATCGGTATAGACCTACACAGATTAATAATAGTTGACAACAATGAAAAAAATGTCTAATGAAAACAGCACAAACAACAATAAAAAAGCAAATTTAAATCCAGACCGATTGATGTTGCGGGAAAATATGATCCCTGCCCATTACCAACCCTGTGGCACCCCGCCCACATAGGCCACGCCCATCCAAAATTGCCTTTTACTATATTTTCTTCATTTCTACACCGATTCACTTCTAATTGATACTGAACCTCTCTATGACAATATGGTCAATCTCAACTATGCATGGCCCCATTACCAACCCTGGGGCGCCCCTGGGTCAAACATGCGGCGTGGGGATACGCGTCGGCCTCTGCAGCGCCATTTGTAGTTAGTTTTTCAATTAACAAGGAAAAAATAATTGTATAATTGTCGGACAATCTTTGAACGGTACATCACTTAAAGCAATCCATGTTCGGTCATTTATTAGAACTAAAATAGCCTCATATCTTTCAGATGCAATTTCTTCTGATGTTATGAGAAAATACAACAATGGGTTAACCAAAAAATGGGTAAGTACCTTCATATACATGTATATATATGTTAAAGGGGCATATACCCGGTGGTTTGTAGTCTCCTTGTTTTTATTTTTCGGTCAGTACCTTGATGTAGGATCTGGTGATTTTGCTGACCATCTTTCTGTCTATCAATCAGTGGAATTAAGTTCACTGATTCTTTTAGCACCAACACAACTCCTGTTTTCCAAGTTGTCGCCCATTACCATCCTCATAAATCATCCAATCACATTTTAACCGCAAACTAATTTGGTTTACTTATTCAGTGCTGGAACCGAATTTTGAAGGCCTTTGCAAACAGTTTGGATCCAGATGAGACCCAACAGAATGTGGCGTCTCATCAGGATCCAAACTGTTTGCTATTCTGATAGTATTCTTTGAATTTTTTTTAAAGAAAATGCTAATTTTAGAAATTCAGTGGACGACATTTTAGCAGACGACAAATTTCCCAGCATGCAAAGGGTTAATTAGACTTTACCATGCCATTTAACAACAATTAGATGTTGTCTTTGCTGTTGCTGTACAACCAGGGGTTTTTTTTAGAGAAAGGGGAAGACGCTGGACGCTGGGTGAAAGGGGAAAAAAGAGTGCGAAAGAGACATTTTAGGGGAAAAAATAAAAACTGTTCATTTCAATGTCTATCACTCATCAAAAGTGGCTTGTCTCTGTCCTTTTTGTTCATAAACACATTTAACACGTATTAAAGTCAAAGTCCTTAATTAAGTTGCAGGTGTAGATCTAATTGTGGGAAATGTTTTCAACTATATTCCTGTACTGGGGCCGGGGGACGATGTCAATTTTGTGATTTCAATTTCATGATGAATGGGTTGACGATCTTGATCTGCTACCGTATTGGAAGGGAAAGGAGCGGCAGCTGCCGATTGACTAGTCCAAATAATTAGACGTAAGCTACCCCGCTTACGTCTAAACGGCTACCGTCGTTTTCCTATAGCAAATTGAGTTCAACTAAAACTTCAGTTTTTCTCGTTAAATCTTTGCTAATGCATAAAATTATCATTAATTAGACATATATGTGAGCGATTACCTCTTAAATGTGTAAAAATTGTGCTTTTAAACCACTTATGTACATTTTTAAAAATAAACATACACAACACACTTCGTGTGTTTGTCGTTTATAGAATTACATTGAATTATCTTGAACGAAATTATTTTTTAAATAGGTTACACATAACCAATTGTTGTTGTACAACAAACCACATCACTTTTTAGCTTTCTGTACTCTTTAATTAAATGGAACCTATATGTGTGTGTTAAAACTACCAGTTGTATCACGGAGTGTATATTGTTAGGAGATGAATCGAGTATTTGACCCTTACTGTAGTAAATTCAATCTTATGCAAAAACTATTCATCCGATTTTATTGGTTTATACGTTATCTTGTTGCTTATTAATTCCTCTTTCAAAAATATACGTTTTAGTATATTCACGTTGTTATTAATGGATTTATAGCGAGATAAACACAAGAAATAAACATTTTATGTTTTACCACCGCGCGTTTTACCGTATTGTGGCTATCGATTTTGTACAATTAGCGTACAGCGAAGCGCCGAGGTTATACATTTTGATGTACCCACTCACGTCTTTTGTTGAATTATAGTTTCATTTCTCGGCCGATTTTGACAAATTATATATCATTAGAAAGCTTACGTTACGTAGTAAACAGATATATAAATATATATTAAGTTTTTCTTCTGATTTCGACAGCCCGGCGAGTTATAACTTTAACTTTTTCAAATATCATACCGTTTTGGAGTTTTAGAATCTAGATTTACGGTTGACATGTTCGTACTTAATACCAATTTGTAGCGTTTATATTTGGAGTTCAGTTTTAAAAATTACATCTTGCTTAGGAGAATAGAATTCTGTATACGATAGAAAAAAAAATGTTTAAAAACGAAAGTAATTAAGGAATGAAGGCGGAAGAAAGTAGCGCGCGTTCCTAACGCACTGAACTGATGCTAGGGTCTCGGCGATTATGCTTTTGTTTAGAAACCGGCCATTGAATTTCCTTTGCCATGATTATTATATTTTTTATGATATATTGTAGTATTTTGTTCACGAAACATATCAATAAAGCTTATTATAAATAAATCTTAATAAATTAACTATTTCAGCTCTTGTTTATAACACAGAAAGGGTGTTAAATTTATGATGAAACAGCGTATATAGCGGACCCTCTCGATTTTATTCGGCTTTGCATGCATACTTGAAATAAAATGGGTGTCAAAAACATTCATCGTTTGCTGTTAATTATCAACGAGGGAAATATGTATAATTATATGAAATGTTATTTACCTTAAATTATCAATTTATTAAAGATTCTTGAAAATCACGGTCGGTGTTACGCGGGTCATTTCGTATTTTGACATTAGGGCATCATGTTCAACTATTCAAAATCAGATTTTGTTTCACTGGGACGATGACGGCTTTGATTTAGACAGGCAGACAGATAGTTTATTCAGACTTATACAACAGTACATCGTCTTCAACTCAAATATATAAATTATTTTTAGACGAATTGTTAGGTGATTACACATATAGCAGTGATGATTCTGAGAATGTTGCCATGTTTCTTATCCGTGTAATCTAGAGTCCGTGGTTTGAGCATTTTTATCGCGGTGTTCAATAAAAGATATCTCAATAATCTTGTTTATTGATAGATCTGTGGTTTTATTGCCCCTGTGTTCAGCACAAACCAATTGTCTCGTTATTATCAGATACTGTGCCGACCAATACTAAATAACACTATGGTGTCATACGTCACAGCAGGGACCTATACTTGTGATCATGGAGTCTAAGTGCAAGACTTAAAAAAGTATGTTGTTTTGCTTGCGGTTGTTAAAGCCAAAACGGGGCTCCCAACTGGAACAGCTGCTGATATTCAGATCTGAATACTTAAACTTATTGAGACCTTATTCTTAACCGTTGCGCGTTTTACGATATCGGATTTTAGGCGGGAATAAAACTCAGTGAAACTATTCAATTTCTTACACAACATTAAGCATATTAACAGTTATTGAAATTAACAATATCAGCGACATCTCTTTAAAGACTAAACACCTTTTCAAGTATCGAATTTAACATGTCAATAAAATATATTAATACCAAAAAAGGTTTCATTTAATATTGTTCACATTAAACCTTTAAATGAAAGTGTCGCTTTAACTATTTTCCGTGTCTTATTAAGCCGCGAATCGTTTGCTAAAAACAGTTAACAAAAAGGGCTACACGTTCTAATTCTTAATGAAATACAAAAATAAGTATAACATAATTAATAACGTCCATAAACACACACAGCAAGATCAAAGTTTTAATGGAAAACTAATATGACATTCCACGTAAATTATTATTTTCGTCTAAATCGAATACTATATATAGAGAAACAATGTATTTATAACCGACCAATGAGGTAACATTATGCAACTTTCAATTTACACAGTGCTATATGGCAACAATATGGAATTTGAACAGTGGTAGTGTTTTAAGGTCTGGACTATCATTACTTGTAAGTTTGTATAAACATTTTTCTAATGCAATTAGTAAAATAATGTTTATATTTTATGTTTAATAATTTATTGCATGATTATTCTGTGCTGTTATATGAATTTGATGCCGTTAAAGCTTCCGACATGAATTCATGTCGGAACGATGCTATTGCAAAATAACGTTAAACGATATGAGGTCGATGTAAATCGACCTCATATTTATAGGAGTACCGATTGACTACTTTCACTTTCACAATGTTCGATGTTGATTACCTCAGAATCCTGCTGGGTTATAACGGTTTTCGATGATTCTTTCCTTAAAAATGCCTCGATGCGTTCAGTATCTTCCGAGTCCGAATGTTTTATTTTGTTTGTGTAAGAACGCCAATTGTGAGACATTTTTTTCTGTTTTCACGTTTATATCTTGGCTTGCAGAAAGCCCGGATGAAAATTCGACTGGTTTCCGGTAATTTATTGATGAAACACCCTTCTCCCGCAAGACCGGTATCCAGTAAAATAGTCACATGATTATTACGATTAGTTGCCCAGTTTACATGACGTAATTTAAGAGCTATATTTAGAATAACTGGGATTCCCAGATTTTTTGTGTTCGTTCGTGGAGAGAGAGAGAAAGATCGTTGTACATGGTGCAAATTGGATAATTGTCGAATGCTCAAAGGAAAAATAAACATTTCTTTGAGAGAAAATATTATATTTTGGTGAAAAATGATATTTTTAGTGGGGAAATTGTATTTTGAGGGGAAAAATTCTGGTAGGGGAAGACGCCGAATATCGGCGTCACTTTCTTAGTAAAAAAAACCCCTGACAACCTACTATAATAAGCCAACAACACTTAAACCATTACCTTGATCTTATCTGGACTTCAAGCTATGCCATCCGTTCCTGATGCTGACAGTAGATATATATAGTTTTAACTATTATCATCACAGTTGGAGTTCTGTTATCAACTCATTGATACATTCACAGTTATTTGCTTATGACCATCCCCAATCCTCATATACATGTCTCACTAAATCATTTATCTCTTTTTTTATTACTCCAAGTAGGCTGGCATATAGCAGTCTGTAGTATTGTCTGTCTGTCTGTCCGTCCAGCATTGTATTTTCTGGACACAATTAGGATATTGTTCTAATATTTGGTAAGTGTGTCCACCTACATTACCTACGGATGAAGTGTAAAATTTGTTCTGGTCCGTGGATTTTTGACGGAAGTTATGGGCCATGGTCTTAGAAATTGTTTCTATAATAACCGTTTTCAGAAGATTTTTTCAGATATTTAGCTGATTTTCGGTATGTGACTCTACCTACATGACTTACAGATGAGTACAATTTATTCTGGTCCTTTGTTTTTTTACGAAGTTAATGGGCCATGGACTTTCACATTTTCTCTATAATAACTGTTTTCTTGATGGTTTTTTAGGCAACCCTTTTTGATATTGAGCTGATTTTTGGTATTTGAGTCTACCTACATGACCTACAGATCAGGCCTGTAGCCAGGGTTAAGAAAAGGGGTGTGTGAATTTTCCCATCAACGATTGTTATTTAGCAACAAAGAGGTGAAAGGGGTAGGTGCGGTTTGGAGGTCCTTCCCCTAGAAAATTTTGATAATGAAATGTAAGATCCTGCATTCTGGTGACTTTTTATCTGTATTTAGAGACTGAAGTTACAGAGCATTTTTATTTGAAATTTCACTTTCACTGACCATACTCGGTGAGTGATCGACATGAATATTATATAACATACATGTATTCCCCACTACCATTTTTCAATAATCACCTTTTTCCATCAGTCACGGAAATACATTATTATTCCCTGCCATAGGCGGTGGGATATTGTTTTGGCGTTGTCCGTCCGTCTGTCCTTCCGGCACTTTTGTGTCCGGAGCCATATCTTGGAAGTGCTTTGGCGGATTTCATTGAAACTTGGTATGAGTATATATATGGATAAGAGGATGATGCACTTCAAATGGCATTGTACACCATCTGTTAATAACGGAGTTATGGCTGTTTGTATTTTGCAAAAAATGCTTTTTAATATAAGCTTAGAGCTTTATCTCCATTAACACATATGAGCCAGATACCATGAAACTTGCCATAGTCATTCTCAATCATCTGGGAGTGCATGCTTCACACCCATAATCCTAGGGGCTAAGGTTAAGGTCACACATTAAGGTCAAAAGTCACACATTTGATGAATTATTTATTATTTAGTCATTCGTTTACTATGCATCAAGGGATTCTTTAATAACTGTCCAAAAATGTTTTCCATTTTCTAGCTGAATGTAAAATATTAGATCCAGGTTCATGGTCAAAGTCACAGTCACACACAAAGCTCCTCATCACACATTTTGATAAAATATGCCTTATTTGGTAAGGATTCTACCATACTAAAATGGATTCTCAAAATGTCCTAATGTAATTGTTCTCAATGATCAGGCAGGCCTATTTGTTTTTAACCAAAGTCAAGGTCACACATCAAAGGTCACACATTTGTAGAAGTATTTATTATTTAGCCATTATTTTACTATGCATCAGTGGATTCTGTAATAACCTTCCATAATTTTTCTCCATCTTCTTCCTTGCTGTGTGAGGTATGTAAGATTCATGTCTAGGGTTAAGGTCAAGGTTCATGTCTAGGGTTAAGGTCGATGTCATGCAATATACTTCATGTAAGGTCATACGATTCACATCAAGGGTCAAGGTTACACAAATGCTTCATGTAAGGTCGTACGTTAAACCCCTAAACTGACCAGCATTTTTTCCAGAATTATGTATACATCTTTGTACTTAGAAATTACAGGTTAGAGATTTTGTGTTCCAACAAGGGAGAGCATATAGTTGCTGACTTGTCTGTCCTTCCTTCTTTCATAATTTTATCTGGAGGAGGATATTGTTTTGGCGTTGTCCATCCTTTCTTTTATCTGGATGAGATTGTTTAAGCGTTGTCCATCTGTCCAGAAAACTTTTGTGTCCAGAAGCATATTGTGGAACTTCTTTCTTGCATTTCAATGAAATTAATTTGGCGGGGGATATCAATTCAACGAATTTGCTTGTTTTATATGGTTTTTGACCCTACACTAGTATGGGCGCACAAACTTTGTTTACAATGCAACAACAAATTTTTAGAATGTAAAATCTATCAATAAAAACGGTATAAAATATCATAATTTTTTGGAATCTTGACAGAATTGGTGTATTTTACCTTTCCAATATTCTACCATTCATAGATAAATCAAATTAAAAGGAAATATTTATGCCCCCCTTCGAAGAAGAGGGGGTATATTGTTTTGCTTTTATCGGTCGGTAGGTCGGTCGGTCCGTCCACCAAATGGTTTCCGGATGATAACTCTAGATCGTAACGCCAAGGATCATGAAACTTCATAGGTACATTGATCATGACTCGCAGATGACCCCTATTGATTTTCAGGTCACTAGGTCAAAGGTCAATGTCACGGTGACTCGAACCAGTAAAATGGTTTCTGGATGATAACTCAAGAACGCTCAACCCTAGGATCATGAAACTTCATAGGTGCATTGATCATGACTTGCAGATGACCCCTATTGATTTTCAGGTCACTAGGTCAAAGGTCAAGGTCACGGTGACTCGAATCAGTAAAATGGTTTCCGGATGATAACTCAAGAACACTTATGCCTAGGATCATGAAACTTCATAGGTACATTGATCATGACTCGCAGATGACCCCTATTGATTTTCAGGTCACTAGGTCAAAGGTCAAGGTCACGGTGACTCGAACCAGTAAAATGGTTTCCGGATGATAACTCAAGAACGCTTATGCCTAGGATCATGAAACTTCATAGGTACATTGATCATGATTCGCAGATGACCCCTATTGATTTTCAGGTCACTAGGTCAAAGGTCAAGGTCACGGTGACTAACCAGTAAAATGGTTTCCGGATGATAACTCAAGAACGCTTAAGCGTAGGATCATGAAACTTCATAGGTACATTGATCATGACTCGCAGATGACCCCTATTGATTTTCAGGTCACTATGTCAAAGGTCAAGGTCACAGTGACTCTAAATAGTAAAATGGTTTCCGGATGATAACTCAAGAATGCTTATGCCTAGGATCATGAAACTTCATAGGTACATTGATCATGACTGGCAGATGACTCCTTTTAATTTTCAGGTCAATAGGTCAAAGGTCAAGGTCACAGTGATTGAAACAGTAAAATGGTTTCCTGATGATAACTCAAGAATAATTAGGCCTAGGATCGTGAAACTTCATAGGTACATTGCGCATGACTGGCAGATGGCCTCTATTGATTTTCAGGTACATGTAACTAGGTCAAAGGTCAAGGTCACAGTGACAAAAAACGGATTCACACAATGGCTACCACTACAACTTACAGCCCATATGGGGGGCATGCATGTTTGACAAAAGGTTTTTTTTCCACTATTTGGGAAGATAGCCCATGGCTTTGGAATTGGGAATTTTATCGGCATTTTCATGAAATTGGGAAAATTAATTCAGTAGCCTTTTTTTCCACACGTAAAGTCCACTAATTAGGGAAATACTTAATTTGATATAACACTTTATAATCATTAAAATTAAAAGAACAAAATCATAAAATACTTTGTTAGATGTAATTGAATTAAAATTGCGATAAATACGCACAAGACACTTCTTTCTAAAAAAAAAAAAAAAAAAAAAAAATTTCTTTTTTGGGGAGGGGGGAAATTGGGAATTTTTTTGTCACATTTTGGGAAAAAAGTATACTTTTTGGGATTGGGAACATAGCCGAATTTCGGCTATAAAATGGAGCCAAAAAAAACCCTGGACAAACAGCCCTTGTTGACTTTTTTTGTTCAAAACAATTGCTTGTCTGCTACTTTGGATATTACCAGAGGCCCAGCATTGCTTTAAATGTGCTAATAGTGTATTGTACAACAAACACTGATTAACCAGTAAGTGAGGAAGTAAATATTTGTATGAGCACTTGCGCAAGTGAAAATCTCTTATTTTTCTCATTTACTGAGAAAAAAATTCGGAGTATTACCCAGAAAGCAATCAAATGTGCTTTTATTGTATATGCTGTTGATTTATTTTTTCCTATCAGTGCTAGGGTTAAAATTCGGTCACTTCAAGGGGGAGGTTGTGCAACGGCCTGGTTAGCTTGCCCTGATAGTGAGGTGTCCCTGGTTGGAGTCATGGACCGGTCACCCTGTGACATCTGGTGCCCAACAGGGGCTGTGATGTTACCTGGGTATACTTAAGAGGCCCACTGTTATTTATTTGAATCCTGATTACCTGTATTGGAAGATTAATAGTATATTTGAATGGGGGTGTATGTCACAGTACAAACTGGGTCGCGTTTGGGGAGATATTGTGTGGTGCAAGGGTAAGCACTGTCCCAGAATGGTGGAAAAATATTTGCCAGATGTTTAAGTCACAACTGTAACAGGAAAAGACTATTGTGTACTTTCACAATAGTTGTTATTCTTAACTCTGTGAAAACTGCTTTAATAGCTAGTTACGATAAGGTCAACATAAAATGGCCTCAATTCATTTGGTTATTTATGGTGATTGAAATTACTTTCCCGTCGAATCTTTTGTCAGTATGCAAATATTCTTATGGTTCAAGTGCATATATTAACAGTAAAGGGTAGATTTGAGTTGGAGATCAGTTGAGTTCTGAAAAAAGGTATATTTTTGGGATTATATATGTGTTTCAATCATGTTACACATAAGAACCTATTCACTCATCACTGGTAGTTTTTTTCTGTAAGTACCAAAAACTTCCTTTTTTACTGGTAACAGTACTTAAAGCGGGTATATACGATTTTGTCAAATATTTATGAATTTATATAAACTGTGTAAAAAACTTATTATATATATATTTCAATATAAATTAAAATAAAAGTTAAGAAGAACATGTGTCGAAAAATGGGAAATAAGCCAGATATTTCATTCTGAAATTGAAAACGTCTGTACAGCCGAATTCGCCAGCATGTATACTATACATGTACGATGTGCATCTAAACTTACGAGGGGTGTTCCAGAAGTTCGTGGATTTTCGCTATAACTTTCATTTGGTAACATAAATGGACAAACAAATAGCATGTTAAGAATATTTCGTCCTTTCCAAATCTACTCTCCAAATATCATTGAAATACATAAAACAATAAATATATATCAGTGATTTAAACATGTGCACAATGCGCACACCGACGCACGTGTAACGTTTCTGTTCAACGTCAATGACGTTATGAAGTTAACAACTGTCAAATCTTTTCAACATAATCACCTCCAACGCGAATGCACTTTATGTGTCGGGAAATCCACTTGTCAAAAGTGTCTCTATACCAGTCAGCGTCAAAAGACAACAAGATTTGCTTTGCTGCAACTGTAAGTTCCTGTTTACTTGCAAAGCGAATACCACGCAACTGTGATTTAACATCCGGGAAGACGCGGAAGTCCATAGGGGCCAAATCCGGGCTGTAAGGAGGACTTAGGCGCTGTAACGTGAAATTTGCCGTAAATTCTGTTTATCAACGACATTTAAACCAAATTTAAATTCGCATAACGCTCATACTTATAATAAAATACACACGTGCGCAGCATGTCGTTACTGAGGTCTCTATTGCATCGCGTTTCAAACGCGCTTTATGGAATTCATGCATTTTTAGCTTATATATAAAGTCCGTGATAATTGGTTTGTATAATATGTAAATTTCATTGACTTTTACCAGCAAACTAATAAGTTATAGCAAAAATCCACGAACTTCTGGAACACCCCTCGTAGTTTAACGGTTTATAATACAAAGACGAATGCTTCGGTTATTGTAGGAAAATATGTACGTCACTATCGGCTCGGGGCGCTAAATTGTCTTTGCTGCATTTTATAAAATTCGGCTTTAATGTATAATTTTTCTTGCCTATTTTGTGTTATTGTAACATATTTTATCAATATATTACAATTAAACACATATAAAAACTCGTATATACCCGCTTTAATACCCTAGATAAGTACAGGTACTGATATTATTGTAATTATAATAATATTTATTGCATCTACACTACTTCTTCAATTGCATTGCGTGCCTCTCATTTGATATTTAATATTCAAACTGCAGGTGACTCAGACTCCGAATCGGATGCGGAGTACGCAGGAATAGAGCAGCCCCCAATAATTCACCAGCTGAAGAGGATCCTGGATGAGTACAGGAACGATGTACAGATCATCAAGGTAAGAAACTGTGAGTACAGGAATGATGTACAGATCATCAAGGTAAGAAACTGTGAGTACAGAAATGATGTACAGATCATCAAGGTAAGAAACTGTGAGTACAGGAATGATGTACAGATCATCAAGACAGGTAACTGTGAGTACAGGAATGATGTACAGATCATCAAGGTAAGAAACTGTGAGCACATGAATGATGTACAGATCATCAAGATAAGAAACTGTGAGAACAGGAATGATGTACAGATCATCAAGACAGGTAACTGTGAGTAAAAGAATGATGTACAAATCAGCAAAACAGGTAACTGTGAGTAAAGGAATGGCAAACAGATCTTCAAGAGAGGTAACTGAGAGTAAAGGAATGATGTACAGATCATCAAGATAGGTAACTGTGAGTAAAGGAATGATGTACAGATCTTCCCGGTAAGAAACTGTAAGTACAGGAATGATGTACAGATCATCAAGGTAAGAAAGTGTTTGTACAGAAATGATGTACAGATCATTAAGGTAAGAAAGTGCAAGTACAGGAATGATGTACAGATCATCAAGGTAAGAAACTGTGAGTACAGGAATGATGTACAGATCATCAAGGTAAGAAATTGTAAGTACAGGAATGATGTATAGATCTTCAGGATAGGTAACTCAGAGTAAAGGAATGATGTAGAGATCATCAAGGTAAGAACCTGTTAGTACAGGAATGCTGTACAGATCTTCAAGGTAAGAAACTGTGAGTACAGGAATAATGTACAGATCAACAATATTAAAACGGTGAGTACAGAAATGATGTACAGATCATGAAGGTAGGAACCTGTGAGTACAGAAATGATGTACAGATCATCAAGGTAGGTAACTGTGAGTAAAGGAATGATGTACAGATCATCAAGGTAAGAAACACTGTGAGTTAAGGAATGATGTACAGATCTTCAAGACAGGTAACTGTGAGTAAAAGAATGATGTACACATCAGCAAAATAGGTAACTGTGAGTAAAGGAATGGCAAACAGATCTTCAAGAGAGGTAACTGTGAGTAAAGGAATAATGTACAGATCATCAAAATAGGTAACTGTGAGTAAAGGAATGACAAACAGATCTTCAAGATAGGTAACTGTGTGTACAGGAATGATGTACACAGCAGCAAGGTAAGAAACTGTGAGTACAGAAATGATGTAGAGATCATCAAGGTAAGAAACTGTGAGTAAAGGAATGATGTACAGATCATGAAGGTAGGTAACTGTGAGTACAGGAATAATGTACTGATCATCAAGGTCAGGAACTCCGAGCACAGCAATGATGTACCGATCATCAAGGTAAGAAACTGTAGGTACAGGGATGATGTACAGATCATCAAGACAGATAATTGTGAGTACAGGAATGATGTATAGATCATAAAAATAAAGTATACAATGTTCTTTTTATCCCCCACCAAAGGCAGAGGAATATTGAATTGGCTTTTTCCGTCCAACTATTCGTCCATCAGTCTTTATCACAATTTTCAAATAGGCGGGGGATATCAATTCAACAAAGTTGCATGTTTAAATTCTTTTTGTGCTCCTTTTAAGATGGCATTTAGCAGTCAGACTGTCTGTTAGTGTGTCAGTTATTCCGTTTTTAGAGGTTTTATTTCTAAACACTTTCAGATATGTACCCAATTTTTGGTGTTTGAGTCTACCTGCATGACTTACAGATAATTACTGTGTAAGATGTGTTCTGGTTCATTGATTTTAGACAAAGTTACGTGCGTTGATCGTAGGAAATGTCTTTAAAAATCACTTTTTTTTTAACGCGTTCACATACTGACCTTCTTTTGGTGTGTGAAATTACCTACATGACTTATAGATCAAGCTCAAGTTTGGTTCCGCCCCCTTGATTTTTGACAAAATAACTGGCCTTAAACATAACAATTTTCTCTAAAATAGCTATGTGTTCAGCTTCAAAGTGCAGAAGGTGTCATTGTGTTTCACAAACTGAAACATAGCTCTTGTTTTTTGCTTTAAATGTGTGTAAAGCATTATTCCCAATACGAAATTCTTCTATTTGTTTGGTACATGACCAGTTCACATTAGTGAACAAAATCAATGACATTGGCAACATACTTGACATGACATTGAACATTTTAGGTGATATAACAAGGCAAACCTATTTTTGTCAATATTATTTTTTTTTAATTGGTGCTTGTTTTTTCTTTCATTATGTGTGAGCTGTTTTGTACATTTACTTCAATGGGTTAAAGGAGCTCGTGCAGAATGCAGATGATGCAGGTGCTACAGAGCTGAAGGTTTTGTACGAGGGGGACACATTCAACCATGAGGATGGAGGCAAGAAAGCAAGATACAGGAAGTTCTTTCAGGTAAGTGATTTACCAAAACATGATACAGTGTAGTTGTGGCACTTTGTTATAAGAGTTGATTTGATGATTTTCTGTAATTGTTTGTTTATGCGTTCAGTGCTTGGGGTATACTTTCACACAAAGAATGGTTGTTATTGTTGTACATAGAAGAATTTAGTGTTGATGATTTTCTATGAAATGCTTTGGTTATAACTGATATGGGAGATTTGAAACTTGCTTTTCTACAAAATACTTGTGTTATAGCAGGTATGGGAGATGAATTAGGAGCTTAATTCATGAGTTTTCAGAGAAGTTATAATTTTCCAGCATGGTTCAGCCCTGAGTTAAAATATTAATTTTTGTTGATATGGAGTGAATGAAATCGATAATCTAATGAAACCAACACATTTCCTTTAATTTTTATACTTTTTGATTTATAACATTTTAAATTGTTTTGATTTGAAATTGGACAAATATCATCACAATGTGATGAATAATGATCACATTTTGCAAGACTGAGAAAGAAAAATAATTTTTACTTGTATTCTTCACTCTTACGAACAATGGATTTCCAGCTTTAAATCACTAAATATTTTCCCCATATTTACCACAGAAAAGTACATAATAGAAGTAAATATGTAATTTAAGCTGTTTTAATAATCCATTTAGCGGAAATTATTTATTTTTTGTCCATATAAAGTAACTTAAAAAAATAAAATTTAAAAAATAATAATATTTATTGAAAGTTCTAGGGAAGTAAGATTGTATATATTATAACACTACCAAGGCCTTTTTCTAATGCTCGAAATAGTTAAACCAGTTCTCTAGGCTCAGTATACATAACTGTTTTCCCCTATTCTGACCGATTAAATGTCAAAGGTAAAAGATTTGTAGTGTTATTTTTATGTCCCCCACCACTATAGTAGGGGACATACTGTTTTTGCCCTGTCTGTTGGTTTGTGTGTTTGTTTGCCCCTGAACTTTAACATTTTGCCATAACTTTTGCAATATTGAAGATAACAACTTCATAATTGGCATACATGTGTATCTCGTGGAGCTGCACATTTTCAGTGGTGGTAGGTCAAGGTCATCCTTCAAGGTCATAGGTCAAATATATAGCTTCAAAGCGGCACAGAAGGGGACATAGTGTTTCTGACAAACACATATCTTGTTTAAACATGAAAGTAAAATATGAGTTTTCAGTGTTGTACAGCTGATTTTCAGACTATTGTACCATTAGGCATCCTGTAAGTTTACTGTTGTTTACAAGGGAGAGCACTTATGTCTGATTGTCAGAATAATTGTACAGTATTATAGTCTAGTAGGAACAGAAGCTCATGGCACATGGTGGAAAGTTTGTAATATTCTGACAATGTTCTACATTGTCTTGGGTAAAAGGTAAAATAGTATTTTTGTTCCCACAAGAAATTGTGTTCTTATTGGGTCTAAATCAAAGATGGCCGCCCATAAATACCATGTTTTTACAGATGACACAAACGACAGATATTTTGCACCATTGTAAATAGTAATTTCAATGTAAGCAATTGATAACATATAAGTTTGAGAACACAAATAAGTTTTTTGGTGAAATATCATACTTTTAATGAAACAAATGTCTGAATACATGAGAAATCTTCATGGGTAAAAACACATGTAATGTTTTCCCATGACATCTTTTAATTTGTACATGTAAATGTGACAGTTTAGACATAACTACATCCTAAATATGTATTTGAACAACCACAAGACTAAGGAATATAATAAGTTAAAAAAAAAGTAATTTATTTGTCAATGTGGCAGACAACACATAAACATTTCACTTTTCTGAGTGGCACCAACAATAATATAAAAACTGCCATATGTTATATTATCTTTAAACGTTAATGTCAAAAAATGTTGTTACAATCTGTTTAAAAAAAGCAATGTTATTATAAAATATGTAATAGTTTTTGTGTAATGTTGGTTGACAAAACTTTCAATCACTTAATAGTGGGGACGGCGAAGCTCATTTGTCGATCAGGGAATTGTGAGTTCACTTCTCTGATTAGATTGGCTAGGTTTCCACAGATATTGAGAGTAGGTTAAAGATCAGTAGTTCTATGACTGAAATTGTGCCAAACATCCACTTTAAGCCCATAATCATACATTTAAATGATCCATTGTAGGCCCCTGCTCTGGTGTTCTACAACAATGCCAAGTTCACAGAAGTGGACTGGAAAGGCATTCGCCAGATTTACAGCAGCAACAAGGCGGATGATCCGATGAAAATTGGCAAGTTTGGCTTGGGCTTCAAGTCTGTATTTCATCTAACAGGTAAGCAAAGTTATCATTCATTTTGATGGCTGGTCATCTCTATTTTTTGTCCAATATCAAAGTCCTCGTCTACATTTCATCAGTTTTTTTTTTCAAAAGTCTGAAACTTTGAATGTATGTCTTGCATTGAAAATTCTTTTCTCATTCAGTACTTGTGTTTTTTGGCTATCAGAGACTACTCACTCAGTGTTTAGTTTTTGTAAGCTTTACTGGGTACAAAGTGCTCATGAGGAGCTTTTAGGATAGCAAGATGCCTGTCATTGTTATTGCATGCTTGAGGTGTGTTGCCTTTTTTTTCTAATGATGTTCTCTCCATAACCAATAAAAAGATTTTAAAGAAACTCAAAAGTAGTGATTCTTGTGTGACCCTCTTGTAAATATGTTTAACCTGTTCCTGTTCATTTCAGATCTAGGTCACCACAGCTAAAAATAGATTTATAAAATGAAAACTTCAAAAATCCCTTAATCCACAGGGTCATGGCTTTAATATTTGGTGTGTTACATTGTCTAGTGGACCTCAAAGTTTGTTCAAATCATGGCCCTTGAGTCAACTGGCCTGGGATCTACATGATTTATATAGAATTATAAAGTAAATAATTAAAAAAATCTTTTATGAACAGCATGGGTGAGGTGTTAAATATTTTTTGTGTGGCATGGTAATCCTTTACAAAGTTTGTTCAAATAATGCCCCTGGTGTCAAATTTGACAATGTCCTTGAGGTAACCTGACATTCTTAT
The DNA here is from genome assembly GCF_020536995.1 of Dreissena polymorpha. Classification (NCBI taxonomy): domain Eukaryota; kingdom Metazoa; phylum Mollusca; class Bivalvia; order Myida; family Dreissenidae; genus Dreissena; species Dreissena polymorpha. Next base: position 22,188,468 of record NC_068359.1, on the reverse strand, counting down.
ATGTTAACTGTAAACATTACTTCTCTGAAACTGCACGGCGGAGACGTTTGTTATTTTTATGTCCCCCTTCGAAGAAGAGGGGGTATATTGTTTTGCTGGATGTTGGTCGGTCTGGCTGTCGGTAGACCAGTTTGTTTTGGATCAATAACTTGTGAACAGATTGACCACTTGGCTTGATACTTTCCATGTGCATGGCCTTTTCCAGTAGATGACCCCTATTGAAATCAGGGTCTCTAGGTCAAAAGTCAAGATCACTGTCACACACAGTGAAAATTGTTTCCCATCAATAACCTGTAAAAGGTGGGACCGATTGGCTTGATACTTTCCATGTGCAATGGCCTTGGACAGTAGATGACCCCTATTGAAATTGGGGTCACTAGGTCAAAGGTCAAGGTCACTGTCACAATAAATGTTTAAATCATTTCCTAACAATAACTTGTCAACAAATTGACAAATGGGCTTCATACTTCACATATAAATTGGCCTTGGGCAGTAGATGACCCCTATTGTTAAAGTCACTGTCAAAATTAGTGTGAAAATTGTTTCCGATCAATAACTCGTCAACAAATTGACCGATTGGCTTGATACTTTACATGTGCATTGGCCTTGGACAGTAGATGACCCCTATCAAAATTGGGGTTACTTGGTCAAAGGTCAAGGTCACACAGAGTGAAAATTGTTTCCGATCAATTACTCCTCAACGAATTGATTGATTGACTTGATATTTCCCATGTGCATTGGCGTTTGACAGTAGATAAACCCTATTAAAATTGATAGTCACAGTATCTGTCACAATAAGTGTGAAAATTGTTTCCGAAATCAATAACTTATCAAAGAATTGACGGCTTGGCTTGATGCTTCAAATGTGCATTGGCTAGTAGATAACACTGAAATTGGGGTCACATATTCAAAGGTCAAGGTCACTGTGACATTTAGTGTTGAATTGGTTTCCGTTGGATATGTCATCAAAGGATTGAGTGATTGGTGTCAAGGGGGCATCTGTCTCTGACTGCACAGCTCTTGTTCTTATATGCATTTAGTGAAAACTTATAAAATCTGATAAAAAACCCCAAGGTCCAAAGGTTGGTTCTTGGTCATGAAACATCTAATAAAAGTCTTCTTCTAAGTTTGTTCAAACCATTCCCCATTGGTCACAATAAACCACGTCCCAGGTTTGAATTGATTATATAGACTTAAATTGTAAATAACTATAAAAATCTTCCCACAGGGAAGATGTTGTATACTATATGTGTAAAATCATTTATTATTACCCCGGATTGAATGATCGGGGGTAGATTGTTTTTAGCCTGTCTGTCTGTCATTGTATGTGTCTGTCTGTCATTGTATGTGTCTGTCCCAAAACTTTTAAACTTGGTCATAACTTTTGCAATATTGATGATAGCAACTTGATATTTGGCATGTATGTGTATCTCATGGAGCTGCACATTTTGAGTGGTGAAAGGTCAAGGTAATCCTTCAAGGTCAAATGTCAAATATATAGCTTCAAAGCAGCGCAGAAGGGGCATTGTGTTTGACAAACACAGCTCTTGTTCAAATAATGCCCTGGGGTCAAACCTAACCATGCCCAGGGTTCAAATTATTTATTACAACTTGTATAATAAATAATAATATAGTTTCTGATCTATATATCCTTTACCCATTTCTGGATTTTCATCAAATAAAGCCACGATTTTCAGATATTTGGCATGATGCAGAAGGAATCAGTTTGTAAAGCTGGTTAAAAAAATCAAGGTCAAAACTTAAAGGTCAAACAATCTCTGCAGGGGATATAGCTGTCTTGAACCTTTTTCTTGTTAACTATATTCCATGATAACAGCAGGCTTAATAAGTATAAGTATTTTAGGGATTCAAATGAAACCTCATTTAATGATAGATGACTTTTTAAAAGACATAGCAGAGTATAAGAACCTTAGCTCTTTCCTAAATATTTATGTAGTAATTGCCCTTTGTTTACATTTATTCTGCAAGAAATGAGTATGAAATTGTTGCAATTAAAATGCATTGATTGATAAAAGAATTTTAGATTTCTCTTTGCCAATAAAGGAAAAAACTTGTTTGAAATCCTCAGTTTTTCGCCTGTCTGTCTGTCACTCTGTCCCAAAACTTAAACTGTGGTTAAAGTTTTGCGATAATTTTTGCAATTTTAAAGATAGCAACTTGATATTTGGCATGCATGTGTATCTCATGGAGCTGCACTTTTTGAGTGGTGAAAGGTCAAGGTCATCTTTCAAGGTCAAAGGTCAAATATATGGCTTCAGAGCGATGCAATAGGGGGCATTGTGTTTCTGACAAACACATCTCTTGTTAAGGATAAGATACCACTTTTTAGGAGAATCAATGCTTCAAGGATATTCACACTTACATTGACAGCAATTCTTATAAAACAAGTAAATTTGTTGAATTTACCCCCCCCCCCCATTTCAAAATTTGTGATAGCGCAAATTTGATATCCCTCCGCATTTGGCTGGGGATAAAACCTGTGCTTTCTGATAGGTTAGTGTAGGTTAAAATCACTCTGTTGTAGACAATCCGTGTATCCTGAGCGGTGACAAGGTCATGTTCATAGACCCTCATCAGGGCAACCCCGGCAAGGTTTGTGTCAGTGTCAAGGTTTGCAAGTTGAGAGGGTGGAAACGTCTCGATATTAACGAGTGTTTGCATGCGTTTAATGGCAGATTTGGGTTCAGTGACAATACTCTTGATAGTGGACAGTTTGAAGGGACATTATTTTGGTTTCCTCTTAGACATTGTGCCTCAAAACTGTCTGAAAACATATGCAATGACGAGCAGGTTACAATGCTTTTACGTGCATTCATGGATGAAGCAAAGCGCAGTTTGCTTTTTCTGAAAACCATCTGTAGTGTGGAAATGTTTGTACACAAATCCCAACCTGAAGGTGAAATTGTGTATTCTAGAACAAAGGAATTTCTCTCTGTCATTGCACGAGGTTATGAGAACCCGTTCTTTTTTGTAAAAATCGAAAATCATGATGGAACTCTTGTTGAAAAGAAAAAAGAGATATTACAAGATCTGGAATCAGTGGGAAGAACTATACCTGATCAAACCAAAATGTGGATTCATAATGTTTTCGTCAAAGTAATGACTTTTGAACATAACCAAGAAGAAAATACTGTTAAGAATTGGATCGTTGTAAACCATTTGAAAGGTGAACCTTTATCAACCCGTTTCAAAGAACTTTTGTCAGACGATGATATCTGCAATCCTCACTTGGTTGGCCTTGCTGCACCAATTCTAGAAACTAACTCTTACGCGCATGACAGTGGGCATGTGTTTGTTTATCAGCCACTTCCTCAGGAGTCATCTTCTGTGACTGGACTACCTGTCCACGTGAATGCATTTTTTGTTCTCAGCCAAAATCGAAGACACATACGATGGCCGGATAATAATGAGAAACAAGCTACTGACAGAAAAATTGAATGGAACATGCGACTTTTAACAGAAATTCTTCCCGATGCATACGCTGCTCTTGTGACTGAACTTGCAAAGTACTCTCAAAGACATGAGAACAATGACATCTATGTTAAGTCTGTTTACAACGCCATTCCTAGCTGCGAAAAAGTAAATGAACGATGGATGTGTCTAGCCCAGGCTTTTCTAGAAAACATTCAGACCAAACCTATTTTGCTGTCAAAATCAATGAAGTGGACTTGTCCTTCTTCTGCAGTCTTTATTGACAGGGCATTAAATGGCTCTTCCAATAGAGTTTGGGAGCATGTTGCAGAAGTTTTCATGGAAGAAGGCAGATCGCTTGTTGAAGCAGAACCACACATTGTCAGCTCTTTGGAAAAAGTTAGATCAGATCATTTGACATATGTTGACGCGGCTCTTCTACGAAACTTGCTTACAGCATATGAAGCGTACAAGTCTAAAAACACTCAAGTGAAAATTGATTTGCTTTTGTTTTTGATGAAGGAAAATATACAACTAATTGAAGGATTACAACTGCTGCCCCTTGCAGATGGTGCATTTAAAGAATTTGACGCTAACGCTCAAAGTGTATTCTATGAAGACCATAGTATAGTGCACTCATTTCCAGAGTTTAAGAACAGATTTGCTGCAGTTTGTCATAAGGAATTGGACCCAGTTTTTGAAGGAGTTATTGCGTCTGATCTCTATCAGATAAAGAAGCTTTCTAAGGAAGAAACATTTGATCTTATCCAGTGTTCATTGACGAAACACACCACTGAGCATGCTCCTCAAGAAAACACACAGTTATGGATAACAGATATTTGGCAAAATGTTTTGACAAAATGGGAAAATGATTTAGAATTCTTTTCTGAAATACCAATTCTTCCAGCTAACATTTTTGTCAAAGGGTTTCATCACCAACTGGTTTGTCTGAATGACCTGCTGTTATTTGAACCTATGCCATCTTCTACTGATTTGAATGACATTCTGACTTTGTTAGGAGTAAAAATAGTGCAAAATGAAACCAAGGGAATCCTTGCTAAAGAGGTGGTAAAAACATTTATACACCAAGGAAATGATGCAGGTATTACAAAGACCATAGAACTAATAACAGATGCCAATATAAAAGCCTTTAACACTAACTCCACCAGTGCTCAGAAGGAATTGTTGCTTGACTTTCTGTCATCATTCAACTTTTCAAACTTTTCTGCCGCATGCAAGAAGAATTTGCAAAATCTATGTATGTTCAAGGTGGCTAGACGCGTAAATGATTGTGTAGACAAATATTCCTCCTTAGTTTCTGGATATGATATATACGACATAAGTGAATTTCCTGTTGACTTTCGTAATGAAGTGATTGTTGTACATTCTCAAGGACATAAAACATTCCTTGAGGCATTGGGATTTCAATTACTTCAAGAGCAAAGAATAATACTCAAGAGCATGGAAAACATTTCACACTACTCAGAGTCAGATACACAAACTTTAATGTTTTGGTGTCTCAAATATCGTCGTCAGTTGGTAATTTCAGAAAAAAAAATAAACTCTACTGCCAGAGAAATACCATTTTTAAAAACTAATGATGGTCTTGCTAAACGGGCCAGCGATGTCTTTGATCCTGAAGATGTCATTTTACAAAGCATATTTGAGGATGAACCAGTGTTTCCAGTTCTGGATGAATGTGCACTCAAAACCTCGATGCAAGCCTTACGTAGTCTTGGATTAAAGAGTGTTAAAAACACAACTTGCGAGGATATAGCACACACTCTGAATAAAATGTGTGCAAACAGCTTTTCAACTGATGTTTCACAAAGAAAGGCAGCAGCGTTAATGAAATATTTGAATGAAAATAAGCATTTAATACTAGAACAGTTCGCTGATATGGAATGGATATTGATAGACACTGTTGATGAGTTGTATCCTGATTTTATTCCAATGAAAAACAGGGATCATTTGATGTCTCTAGTGAAGCCTTCAGTGGTGAGGTCACTTAAGTTTTCTGATGTGATTGGATCAGTTTGCTTTCTTCACAATTGTTCAAAATTTGAGAATCTGGCAAGATTTTTTTCTTGGAATGAAAAGCCGCAAATAGAAGAAGTCGTCAAACATTTGATGATATTAATAAGCAAATACACTGTTGAACGAAAGGCTGCATGCTTCAAAATGGTCATAGAAATATACAGTTTTCTTAATGAATATTCTAAAGTTGGAGGTGAACACATGAAAACCTTGAAGAAACTAATGTATAGTAAATTCAAAGAAGAAGAGTGTTGCATATGGAATGGACATGGCTTTTCACCATTGGCTGGCGTCTACATACATCAGTCTGGATCAGATGTTCATTTGCCTCGATATGTAAAACCTCTTCCAGAAGAACTTCAAGGAATGAAAAGTCTGTTTTTGGAACTAGGTTGTTTGCCAAGAATGGATCTCCATACTTACCTCTTAATTCTAGACAAAATAAAAAGGGGTGCTGAAAGAGAAACCGACAAAATGTTAGGTCTTCACGATTCAATATCCATTTTAAACAAACTTAAAGATGATTTTGGAAATGACCTGCAAAATACTACTGTGCGACAGCAAATTTACTGTCCTGTACAAACTGAAGACAATAAATTGGAATTGCGAAATGTAGAAATGTGTGTTATACTGGATTCAAATGATTTTCCAGGATTCAGTTCATGTGAAGACGAACTTGAATTCTATTTTATTCATCCCGATGTACCAAAATCAACTGTGGATGCACTGAATGTAAAGTCAGCAAGGCAGTTGATGCTATCCGATGCTGATGCCTTTGAGGAATGGGGTCAAGCAGAGCCACTGACTCGAAGAATCCATGTGTTGCTAGAAGAAGGTTATGTTGATGGTTTTTCAATAGCAAAAGAACTCTTACAAAATGCTGATGATGCGGGCGCAACGAAACTATGCATTCTTTATGATGAACGACAAAACCTTGAATACCGAACAAATCTTATTAGCCCAGGTCTTGCAGACTTTCAAGGTCCTTCTGTATGGGTATACAATGACGCTGAATTCACAGAAAGCGACTTTCAAAACATAACCAAGTTGAATGGAGCCACAAAACAAAGTGATGCAACAAAAATTGGGAAGTTTGGATTAGGATTTTGTGCAATTTATAACTTAACGGATGTGCCATCTTTTGTTTCCAGGGACAGCTTTTTAATATTTGATCCTCATACCAGTTTCTTGGGAACCTCAGCTGGTGGGAAATGTCCCGGCTTGAGAATTAATTTCCAAAGGAAACAAAATTTAATGATTCGGAAACGTATGAGTCATCAATTTGAAGTTTTTAACAATATTTTCGGTTGTCAACTCACAAATACAGATCATGTTTATTACGAAGGTACATTGTTTAGATTACCTCTTCGAAGAAGGGGAAGTGAGATCAGTAATAAAGTTTATAATCATGAAAATACTGTGGACCTGTTGACGAAGGTAGTCCAGATGGCACCTGACATGTTTCTGTTTAATCAGTCTGTAACAAAGCTGGAAATTTACCACATTGAATCCAGTTCCACTGATACTGTTCCTAAACGTGTGTTTCAGGTAGAAAAGAAGCCTTTCCTTTTGACCCCCATATCTGTCAGTTCATCAATTGTTTGTGCTGCTGTTGACAAGAAAAAATCGAGGTCTCTTGAAACCCATCCCTTAAAGTGCTTACAAAAGGTTACGATTGACTCACAAACAACCAACTCACAACGTCTTAGTCTAGGAAGTAACAAATTTCAAAGTTCTTGGATTGTGTCCTGGGCAACTGGTAAACAAAGCAAAACATTAACGATGACTGCTGCTTTAGACCATGCACTACCGCTTGGTGCTGTAGCAGTTCCAGAAGCAAATGAGGAAAATCAGTTTCACGATTATGTCGAATATTGCTCAATTTCTACAAAATGTAAAGATACTCAGGGCCAATACTTCTGTTTTCTACCACTTCCAATCCAGCACAGTTTTGATTTTCATATCAATGGTCAGTTCAGCGTTACTTCAGATAGAAGGCATTTTGTAGCTGCAACGCAAGAAGACACCAACACATCTGTTTCAGATTGGAATGATTGTCTTATGTCTGATGTAATTGTTGAAGCATTAATTGCGTTACTTGAAAGTGATCGAGCCAGAATTTGCAGCCAATTCAGTGCTTGGCCTCATATTGAAAACACATCCAACGAGAAAGCATTCCTGACAAGTTTTTACGACAACATTATTTCACAAAACCGAAGTGTGTTTCATGTTGGCAATGCACAAATATCATATTCCAACGCCTGTTTTATTGATCCCTGTCTGAGAAAATCAGAACCATTAGGGAGATTGGTTTTTGAAGTGCTGTCACGTGTTCTTTCCGTGGGAGAATATCGGACGTTGGTCGATGTACCAGAACAAGTCTATATGCACATAAAAAGGTGTGAAACATCGAACATACATGCTCACACAATAACACTTGATGGTTTTGTAGCTAAATATTTTCTTCCAAATATAGATAGATTTGGTGCGACTGAGCAGTTGACTGTGACTAGAGATCAGCTTATGAAATGCATTTTAACTAGCAGCCTTGCCAATGACACTGATGAATATATTAAACAGATCGCCTGCATACCAACAAAGCCTCTAGGGATTCTAAGAAAGCCTAAAGATTTAATTGATTCTTCATCCAGAATGGCAGAACTTTTTCATGATCAAGACCAAAGATTTCCAACTGAAAACTTTTTGGAACCATTAGTGCACAAAAGACTGGACCAGTTAGGAATGATGAAAGATAATCTTCCAGAAGATCTTGTACTCGAACGAGCAAACAGTGTGATGGTGTTAAATCAAGCGTGTCATCTTTGTGCTCTTCGGCGTTGTTCTGCTTTTCTAGAATATCTTGAATCCCATGAAGATATGTTGTCTATCCAGGACATGTTTAGCAAACTCAAGAAAATACAATTTATACCAGTAATGACCAAACCTGAAAATTGGCAATTTGCTTGGAAAGGCGACGAAATCACTTTTCAGAACAAATGTTGTCCCAAACATTTGTCGAATGAGCACCAAGCTGCATTTGTGGCACCCAGTGACATATATTTGGCAAAAGACATGCCTCTGCTTTGTTGCAGTTCATTGATTATGTGTGATAAACAAATTGGTCGAAAATTCGTTGATGGATTTTTTGAGCGTCTTGGTGTAAGGACAGCTTCAGACAATGAGCAAAGTGTTGTTTGTGTCATTCAGCAGTTGGTTTCATTAGACAATTGTACAAAAGAAGAACATGTACGTCCACTTTATGATTTTTTGAATCAGGCATGCCATGACAGCCTTTTGAAGAACATTGTCAAGAGTAAATTACAAAACCAGAAAGTTGTTTTTGTGGATCATTGTTTTGTTTTTACCCTGCATGTAGCTCAAAGTAGTGTTGTACATTGCCCACCCTTTTTGTTTTCTTTGCAAAATACTACACTAGGAGAAGAAAAGTATTCCACTTTATGTAAAGCTTTGGATTTTAAACCTGCTTTTGAAATTGATGATCTGTTGTCAGTTTTAGATGAACTTAAACATGACAAGCAAGAATGTTCATTAGATGACAATTGTCTTAACCAGGTGATTCATTTGTTAAAGTGTTTGAATGACCTTATGGAAGAAGCTCAAAAAAAAGAGAAACACATAAATTGTGTGATTTATGTACCTGACACTTTCAAAGTTCTGCGTCCTAGTAAAGAATTGTGCTTCAATGAATTTGACACACTTGGAGAAGATGACGATAATGTAAATTTTATTCACTCCGAAGTCCCGATGAAACATGCCAAACGTTTTGGAGTACGGTCTATCAGGCAACAGATGCTGTCAGATGCGTATGCATTCGAGGAATGGGGCCAAGATGAACCATTGACTCGTCGATTAAAGGTGCTTTTAGAGGAAGGATATGTTGACGGTTTTGCTGTTGGCAAAGAACTGTTTCAAAATGCAGACGATGCTAAAGCAAGCAAAATGTACATGCTTTACGATGAAAGGCAAAACGAGATGTTACGTTCTAATTTGATTAGTGAAACACTAGCAGAATGCCAAGGTCCTGCTCTATGGGTGTACAATGATGCTAGGTTTTCAGAAGACGACTTAATTGCTATAACAAAATTGAATGGAGGAACAAAACAGTTTGATACTACAAAGATCGGCAAGTTTGGTCTTGGATTTTGTTCCGTTTACAACCTTACTGATGTCCCTAGTTTTATTTCGGGGGAAAATTTTGTCATGTTTGATCCTCATACAACATTCTTAGGAAAAGCTTTACCAGGAAAAAGCCCCGGTATACGGTTAAATTTTAGTAAAGATAAAAATCTAAAAGTGATTGGACGAATGAAACATCAGTTTGATGTTTTTGAAGGAGTGTTTGATTGTCAAATCACTCAAAAAAGTCAATTTTTCAACGGAACTTTGTTTAGACTACCATTAAGAACACGTGGTTACCAAATCAGTGATAAAGTGTACACAAAAGAAGAAATGGTTGATTTACTACACAAAATTGTCGAAATGGCTCCAAATATGTTTCTCTTTAATCAGTATATTTCTGAGCTGAAAATATTCCACTTAAATGACAAAGAAAACATTTCAAACATGCATTTAATTCATCATGTAGTTAAACATGAAGCAAAGTTTCGACTAACAGACTTACAACTCCCAGACTTACAACTTCCAATCATGATAGAAGCGTCTAACCGAAAAAAGACAGGATTATTGCAGCAGAATCCAATCCAATGCGTCCAAAAGGTTACTATTTCAACAAATGTGTTTGTTACTGCCAATATGTCAATGGAAGGGAAAACTCAATCAAGCGTTTCAAATTGGCTCATTTCTTGGGCATCGGGTAAGGATAGTAAAACAATAATGATTTCTGAGAAGGAAAAAGGTGCCCTCCCCTTAGGTGCAGTTGCAGCGTTAATTGCAGAAAATTACGCAGATGCTGATTGTGGAGAAAGTCGTTTATGGCCATTAGTGGACATGAAGATTGCGCAAAAGTGTTTCTTTCAAAAAGGCCATTACTTTTTTTACTTGCCTCTTCCAATTGAATGCAGCTTCCCTTTTCACATTAATGCCCAGTTCAGTGTAACATCAGATAGAAGACATTTTAGATGTATATCTGAGGATGATAAAGATTCATCCTTTGGAAAATGGAATGACGCTATTATGTCAGATATGATCGTAGATGCCCTGCTACAACTTCTTTCATGCAATAGCTCAAATGATCCATATTTTCTGTGGCCTTTAAAATCAATTGGGTCAATAGAACCTAAGCTTGTCGAAAGCTTTTATAAAACAATTGTCAACTACGAGAACAAGTACTGCATATTTAGAGTTGCTGACAAGTTGACACCTTTGAGTAACGTGCAATTCTTGCACTCTGATGTTAGAAAGAATGAAACATTTGGAGAAGCCATTTTTGAAATGCTTGGTTATCTTATGGATGGGAAGATGTTGGTTGACCTTCCAGTCGATATCTATGAACGTCTATTAGAGGTGAATGAAGAGGTCATTATGAGCAAAACTGTAACAGCCAAAGATTTTGTATTGAAATATTTTCTACCAAATATTAATTATATTAAACCAGAGCACGAAAACTTACGTAACAAAGTAATGGCTTACACCCTTACATTGCCTCCTGACAATAACATTGAAGAATTGATATCATGCACTGCCTGCATACCCACAGATCCTGACAACGTTATGCGAGCACCTAAAGATCTGGTAGATCCAAACTCAGATTTGTGCAAAATGTTTTTGAAGAATGACGGCTACTTTCCATCAGCCCCTTTCACTGAATATGTTTATATAATTAGGTTACAGAAATTGGGCATGATGTTCAACATTATAAGTGATGATGTGCTCATCGAGAGAGCCAACACAGTTGCAAGCCTGTATAAATCTTGCTGCTTTTGTGCTTTACAGAGAAGCATTTGTGTTATGAATTACATTCAGTCTCGCATAAATGACATCGAAAATAATTCTGCACTGAAGGAAACATTACAAAATTGCAGGTTTTGTGTAGTTCAAAACAAGCCTCAAGGCTGGGAGTATGATTGGCATGGAGGCAGCATTGGCTATGATCAAATATTATGTAAAGAACATACAGACAATTTAAAACCAGTTGTTCTTGCTTGTCCTGTTCAGATGTTTTCAAAAGAATCAAAAAATCTTGTTGGTTGTCATTCATTAATAGTTGATAATTCATATTCAATATTTACAAAAACAATTGAATATTTAGGTATTAATCAGTTACAGGGCAAGAATGAAACGCATGTGGAACATGTATTGAAACAATTGAAAATGATCGTTTGTCTATCTGAAAATAAAGTGACATTAAAAATGCAGAGAGTAATAAAAGATATTTATGACTTTATTGAAAAAGCATGTTACCATGGTGATGCCATTCAGAAACTTGTTGTTGAGTATTTTCTTAGTGAGGATACCATATTGACAGGCAATGTGTTTGTTAATCCTGTAACAATTGTTAAGTCTTGTTATGGAATTGATTGCAAGCCTTACATATACACTCTTGGGGAAACATTTTTGTCGGCCAATACCTCTTTGTGTAATGTTTTACAAATAAAGGCAACTTGTACCATTGATCAACTTATTAGGATTCTGAAAAGTATTTACGAGGTAAAAGAAGAAAGTAATTTGAATGAAGAGGAATTTCGCCATTGCAAAAATCTTGTGAACTGTATTGCTCATATTATAAATAAACAAGGACTGTTCTTTGATGAGATTTTGAAGGATGTAGGCACAATCTATGTACCAGACACGGACATGATCCTGCAACCAAGTCATAAGCTTTGTTTTGATGACTATGATTTCATTCCAAAGAGTGATAGCATGATTTATGTTAATTGGGATATTTCAAAGAACACTGCGAAGGCGATTGGTGTGCGTAAGAAAAAAATGAAACATTATGAAGAAAACTCGATTGATATAGAAGGCATGGAAGACTTTTACCAACAAGAGCCATTAATAACACGTATCCAAAGGCTTTTAATAGGTTACCCTCCTGGAGTTGAACTTCTAAAGGAAATACTTCAAAATGCGGACGATGCAGGTGGTACTGAAGTCTGTTTTGTTTTGGATTATGAATTTCATTCGGAGGCGAATCTGCTTTCGAAGACGATGCGACCACTTCAAGGCCCTGCATTATGTGTTTATAACAACAGTGCCTTCACAGAAGCAGATTTGATAGGTATAAAACAGTTGGGTATTGGAAGTAAAGGTGATGATCCACTTCAAATAGGCAGGTATGGGGTTGGATTTAATGTTGTATATAATATAACTGATACACCAACATTTTTAACAATTGGAGAAGATTTAAAAACATTGTGCTATTTTGACCCAATTGCTGAAACAATTCCCGGAGTAAATCAAAACAAACCAGGTAAACGTCTGACAAATCTGGACAAATTCCGGAAGCATCACCCAGCATTGTTCAGTGGTTTTCACGAGAGTCATTTCTTTAAATCTGGCAAAGGTACAATGTTTCGACTTCCACTGAGAACAAAACCAAGCTCAATCAGCTCTAATGTGGTCACAGTCGATATAGTTCAAGCACTTCTGAATGAATTTCGCCAGTACATGACTAGAATACTATTGTTTTTAAAGAATATTGCAAAACTATCGATTGTTGAATATAAACACGGTGATTATAAGTGCCTTGCCAGTGTACAAAAGACATGTGACAATGACAGCGCAGCTACTATGCTAGACTTTTCAGTCAAAAGTGCGGATCTGTGTAAGATGTACAAAGAGTCAAAAGAGTTGATAACACAATGTCAGCAGCATGTATCATCATTTAGAGTTACCGTGTTGCATGAAGAAAATGGCACTCCTGTTCCTAAACAAAATTACACTATTGTGCAGGCATTAGGTTTCAGACAGACACTTCCGGCATTGTTGAAAGAAGACATTCTTCGAGGTTCTATTGCACTTTTACCTGTTGGGGGTGTTGCTTATAAAGAAGAACTAGATAATACCATCAATGACCAAAGTAATGTATATTGTTTCTTGCCGCTTCCTTTGAAGTCTGGACTTCCAGTGTATGTGCATGGATATTTCGCTCTTGATCATGAAACACGTCGCTCTTTATGGAATGCGTCAGATGAACTAAAATGCACCAAAACTCTATGGAACAAATGTTTGATAGAAGATGTAATAAGTGCAGCATATGTACGGCTCATCGGTATACTTAAGGAACGTTTCACGAGCACATGTGAGCGTAAAGACATAAGTGAATTTACAGTTACTCATCGGGTTGAACAGATTTTAAATGTATATCCCCTCAAATCGAAAGTTAATGGTACCTATTGGGAGTGGCTTGTGAAAGGAGTGTACTCAAAATTGGAAAGTGAAAAACAGGATTATTTACCTTCATACAGAAAAGAAGTAACACATTCATTCTCGTGGCCACAAAAGTCAGCTTTTTTGCGATTGACGTGGTTGTGTGTTCAACCCAAAGATCACACATGTCCAACCTTGTTCAAAGATGGTGCTTGTGACAAAGCCGATGATTACCATTTGGACAATATATTAATGGACATTGGATTAAAAATTGTGTCTTTAAAACCATGTATTAGAGAAAGCATTGAGTTTGCAGGTGTTCAATGCATTGACCTCAAACCTAGAAAGGTTATTGACTTTTTGATGTCGTTTTGTAACAAAAATGTCACAGACTATTGTAGAATTGAAACAGACATTGATGTAGCAAAGTCCGTTTTATGTTCAATGGACAATGTTAGGAGACTCATCAACTACATTGCCAAAGACAAACCATATTTTGAACAAAACGTTTCTCAAATTCCTGTTGTGGTATCAGAGGATAACATCATCCGCTGCCTTAACAACAGTGGTTGCATGTTTGTCACCGAATATTCAACTTTGTTTCCAAACAAGAAGCATTTATTTCTTCACAATGCATTACTTAATAATTTTAAATCATTATGCGATAAACACGAACACCTTAAATTATTCACATTGAAAGAATTCTCCAAATTGGCCCACTGTGCAGAATTTGTTCCAAAGGCTCCAGGAAGAGTTAAGATTGAGCCAGAAATTGGTGAGTGGTTGAAAGTATTTTGGATATTCTTTCACGATTGTTTTAACACAAACGATGAAGAAGAACGAGGCCATGATATAGATATCAATGCTGCTTCTGCATTATCAGAGGCGTTATGTGAAATAGAAGAATTTTTAATAGTTCCTATTTGTGAACCGATGTCCAAAGAAAAATTCTTATGTTCATCTAAAGAAATCCCTAAATTGTTAAATGTAGACTCGTTTCAGTTGAATTGGCGCACTGCGTTTACAAGATTGAATATTCCTCAACTGGATATTATTTTGAAAGCTCAAAGTAGGTTTTATAACCGCGGACAGGATGCCTTTGAACTTTTAAATACTGTTGTTCCAAATGTGAACGCGCCGAATGCAGTTCTTAAAAGTCTGGAACATAACACACAGCTGATAAACAATGCAGATGTATCAAATGATGATGTCAAGGCAATATTAGGGTATTTCAATCAATGTTTGACAGGTACACAAATACCTGATATTTATTGTCTTAGGCATTTGAGGTTATTCATTTCCTCAGGAAATGAACGAGTTGCAATTAGTGAGTTTGAACGTGCTTACATCATTCCAGGTGGCATGCCATTTCAAGGGTTGCAAACCATTATACTTAAATCCAATATGCTTCTAATCACAGCAGATAAAGCAATAAATCTGTTAATGAAAACGCTTGGCTTAAAAGAGGAATCATTGACAGATGTGTACATTCAGCATATCATACCAAAGCAAAAGCAGATGTCACGGGAAGACTTCTACCACCATGTTTTTTTTTTAGCAGGATACATGTGTCACAAAGATATTGTGGTGCATTTGTCAAATGCTGACTTCATTGAAACAGCTTCTAAGTGCTTTGTGACGGTAAGACAATTGTTTGATCATGAGAACAAAATATTCAGAGAAATGTGCAGCATGGAAGAATTCTTGCCAAAAGAATTACAAGCTTACCATGTGGGGTTACGAGATTTAATGTTGAAATTAGGGTTACAGGATAAACTTAACATTCATTTATATGAACGTTTTGCACGAAAAATTGAAGAAATGGCAAACAGAGCTTTGGATAAAACTGTCAAAGAAAAGGCCATCAGTTTGCTTGAGCGTTTAGCACAAGAAGATGTTACTTTTTTCGAACAAAACAATTGTGATACTTTGTCAAATATCAAGTTTGTGACACCCAAAATTGTCGGGCAAAGATTGCAGAAGCTACATCCACAATACCAATCTAAAGGTCTTGTTTCATTGTCGGAATGTGTCACAGATACTAAAAGTTATATTTGTTGGACTACATGTAGTATTTTTCCTCACATAAAAATGCATCCAATTGCCTTTGATCTTCTGAAGATTCAATCAAAACCATCGCCGTCTAAATGGATTGAACATTGTAAACAAATTGGCTTAGGTTTGCAAAAGATTTTGTCATATAATCCATCAAATGTTGATGTAGAAACGATACAACAGGTTTTGGAGGCAATTTACAAATCAGTTCATGAATATGGAACATGCGCCAAATCTTTACAAGACATACCAATGGTGCTCTTCCTTGAATCAGGCTTACTAGTTCCTGCAAAAAATATTTTAATTGAATGTTCGCAATTTGATGAAATAAAACCTCTTTTAATGAAGGCTCCAGTATGTTTTGGGTCCTATTTTAGTTCCTTTATAGCACTTGGTGCAAGGAAAAAGCCTGATTATCAAGATTATGCTAACATCTTAGATAATCTTCCCCATGAGGAGCAATTGAGTCCGTTAGAATTGCATAATGCATCTTTAGCAGTGACATTATTCTTCAAACATATGAACAAAAGCGATGAGATTAAACTGCAAAATCTTCATCTATTGTGCACAAATGATACCATTCGTAGGGCAAATTATTTGGTAGTCAATGACAGACCACAATACCGACGTCGTTTAATGGAGCTGGACAACCATTTGTTATTTGCAGCTGTAGACCTAAGTGATATTGACGACCAATTGTTAAAGCTTCCTAAACACATCCGACCATATCTGTTGAGTGAATTAGTAATTGAAGATATTGACTTAAGTAGGATGCAAATCATTCCTAATAGTCATAAAGCATCTGCAATAAAAGAATACCTCCAAAGCGGTATGTTCAAAAATAGTATTGTTAGAATAGCTCGAAAGTCTTGCCAAGTTAAAGGAAAAACATGGGACTCAAACAATGAAGTTATCTTGAGTAAACTAATGGATTGTATAAAAGTGAACGAAGTGACAAATATGTTCACTGTACTTAAAGTGTTTTATCTTGAAAATGGACAAAAGTCAAAGACAGCCTCATTTATTGATGGTACTAGGCAAAATCGAAGCGTACATGTTCATGAAGAGGAAAACTCCGTAATTTCCATCAATTTCTGCACTAAAAAGAGTTTATGGTTTGATACATTCAGACGAGAAGTTGCATTAATATTGAAGAAGCATGTTGGTGGAAAGCGTCATTTAGTACAGGAAATTTTAAATTATAAGTTAGATTCTGATGATCTCCTAACAATTCTTACTGAAAATAATATTCCGCTTTACAATTCAAAACTCTGCAGACCCGTGGATAAAAGTGAAGTACCAGTTCCAGGTGACTTTGTGCAAAAGAAATTCCACAAATTTTTGAGTAGAGGGTATGGTGTTATTCCAGAACACGATTATGAATTCATTGCCTTGCTTGTGGAAGATCCAGCTTTACAGGAAAATGAGGATGAAATTGATACTTCTTCAACTTATATTTATGTACATGTTAAGAAAAGGAACCCAGAAACTGTACATGAACTGCCAATTTTTCAAGAATATGAAATAGATAGTGGGGAGGAAAACAGACAAATGGTTAAAGCTTTTTTATTATACCGATTTATTCGTGAAGAAGGTATGAATGTATCAAATGGAAAAAGTTTGGTTGTGTATGATCGAATGGCAAATGAATCACCCGCAATTGAATCTGAACCTTCTCTAATTGATGTTTGCAAGGAAGTTAGACAGATATTACAGGAGTCTCTTAAACTGACAGAGTCTGAAAGAAGGCATGTAATAAAACGTTTGATGTTCAAATGGCATCCTGACAAGAATCCCAATCGTGTGCAAATGGCCACAAAGGTATTTCAGTATATTCGCCAGTGTTTAGATCTTATGAATCAAGGAAAGAGTCTTACAGAATTCCGTGATGAGAATGAGGATTTTACTGATGCTCCAGAAAATGGATATAGAGGATCTGATAGTCATAACTGGTATGACAGATACTGGAAAAAACAAAGAAAAAACTACAGTGATGATGATTGGTTTTTCACAACTCGATCATCTGGAGCATCAACAGGGAGATCATCTTACAGTTCGTCATCAAGTGGTTTTTCATCTTTCTCCACTGGATTTTCTTACCGACATGAAGAGGCTCCTCCATATCCCTTCCCAGCTGAGGCCAAGAGATGGCAGCGGCAGGCTCAAGCCGACCTAGAAGAAGCACAGCGGACTTTTGATTACAACGGATATCCTAACTGGATTTGCTATAAGGCACATCAGGTTAGCAATACTTCTTGGTCAAATAATTGTGTTGTATTTTTCAAAAAGTGATTTTTATGTAATTAGGGAATAAGTATTTTATTCCATTAACCATATATATATTTATATATATATATATATATTGAATATTGAAACTGCAGAACAAGCTCGAAGCGAAATTCTAATAACAATACACTTTTATTAAGGCATAATGATTGTAAGATTAAATACACAAGTTAAGATGTTACTATTTGTATCTTGTGTGTCTTAGGCTGCAGAGAAGGCATTGAAGTCAGCATGGTACGCGAAAGATGCCAATAAAGTTGGAAACATCAAAAACAGTCATGAATTAACAGCAATTGCAATAGGTAAGATATGTTGGCTCTGATCATAACCTATTTTCATCCTACAGCTAAATGATTTTATAGAACAAATACGACTCATAAATAAAAGATAAGGTTTTCTCCACGGATATTATTAGATAAGGTTTATTCCACAGTTATTTTTAGAACATAGGGACTACTTTTTTGGCTTTTCACCCCTGATTGCGTCATTCAGGTCATTGGGTACGCAGTCGTTGTACGAGTTAACAAGTGTTTGTGTTTGCGATGGATTATTAAGGTAGCGCACCCCTAATGATTTCCCGCGATTTATTTTACGATCATTGCCGATCTTCAATGATCGGTTATTTCCAAGAGATGCATTTTATTTTTTTTACTTCGAATTTTGATATATGTTTACGTAATTCCTTTAGAATACATTATTTTCAAAATGAATATTGACTGATCCAAATATCATTTAAAAAATACGATTTCGCGATTTCTTCAAAGATCGAAGAGCCTTTTTACCTGTTAATTTATGGATATCTAATTTAAGCTTGCACTAATGTGAAGTTGTCGTGGCCGAGTGGTTAAGGCGATGGACTTATAATCTTTTGGGATCTTCCCATGCAGGTTCGAATCCTGCCATCATTGCATACTTTTTGCGACGCGTTTTATTTCTTTTCTAACGTTATTTGATTTAATATAGCATATAAGCTATGTTTATCGTTAAATATGTTGAAATTTTTATGCACATCCTTCAATTTTTAAAATTAAAACAACGTTATGGCTAAATTGGGTGATTTACTGCTGAAAATACGAATGATGCATGTTGCATTTTTATTTTTATTTCAAAAAGTAAACGGTAAATCTGTCTATTCCTTGTTTTTTTTTGCTGTATATAGTGTTTCTATAAAAACTAAGTTTAAAATATAACTTAAATGATACTATTTTGAATTTTATGACACTTTGTTTTTAACCCACCCAATTTTTACTTGGCTGAAATCACTCAAATTTCATGGCGCTCTTCCATAGATAAAAATTCGTAAAAAATAAATGTCTGTAAAAGAATACATATTTTATCTTGTTTAAACTTTAAACACCTTTACTGCATCTGTACACACCAACTTTATGCCCATATTTGGAAATTTGAATGAATTATGGAACTTTTATATACCCCAGGGGTGAAAATAAACTGGACAAAAGCCGAGCGTGGGGATGGTTTTGAAAAAATCGGTATATTTTTTTTAAAAGCATGGAAAGCCTACCTACAAATTTGCATGTAGTTCAGTGAAATGATGCTGATAAAGAAAATAATTTATTAGATTATATTTGGATATATGCCTATTAGGGGTGCGCTACCTTAAGAGGATAATACAAGGCTGAGCCGGGCTGAGCAGTTATAATCGGCCCACAGGAAGCATAACGGCCCGAGGGCTTTAGCGACCTGGGGCAGATTATCAATGCCCGGCCGGGCTCAGCCGAGTATTTAACGTCTATAATATATATCTTACTTTTATACTACATTATAGATGGGCACAGGTTTTGAGTCATACAATCATACTATTTTGGTCCTTCACTAAAATTTATGAGAAACCAGCTTTCCGTACTTATATTTTCATTGAATTGATTACGCAATTTATGACGTGTCTCATGTGACGTAATTTAAATGACGAAACAAGCTAGACGCTTTGGATTTAAGAACAACAACAATTCGAACTTGGATGGTTTTTATTTATTTAACAGTTAAAAAAAATTTAAGCATCAAACGATTAGTGTGTGTGTTTACGATGGATTATGAATGTGAATAACAGTGTTGGGATATAAAACTGGAATGAAACTGGTGAGACTGCATTTTCGATTTCGTTAAAATGTCAATTGTACTCGAATGACGCGATGTTTTGTTGAACAATTGATGGATTAAATTTAAGAAAAGTATCAGTGAATTGTTCTTTAACTTTTCGAAGGAAATCGATGTTGAGTTAAAAGGGTAATTTCTTTGATGAATAAGTCGTTCCTTTGTCAGTCGATCAAAGAATGTCTATTCACAAAGAATTGCCTGCTTGCATCCAGTGCGTTAAAATGGAAAAGATGGATGGCGATGAAAAAATGTGTCCAGAATTTTAACTCGTCATTGAAGCAAATTAAACTTTACGAAAATAAACATGGTTAGAAGATCTACACAACTTCATGTAGGTTTCTACACATTTTGTAAATTTCATAATGGCAGCCATTTTTGTTTCGGTATTTAACAGTGATGAAACCAGAATTGTAGTTTGAACACAACCGTCTTGTGTTCTACTTGAATGTGTAACATTTGGAATGCTGATTAAATTTTAATCGAGGCGTATAGCGATATTTTGTCTCGTTACTCTTCTTTTGCGTGGAATTCTTAAGGACTATTTCGAGTTCCGTAAACGGGAAAAATCACAATCAATATTACTACGCAATGTTAGATTCAGCTATTTTAATGTATTTTTGCTTTTATTTTATAAATAAAAGACTACTATTTTTATTGCATCAGAAATAAATTAAATAAAAAAAGAATATTGTAGGATAAATAGAATACTATGTTGGTGTGATTGTGTACTTAAATTTATCCCACTCGTCTCAGAAAGGCTTACAAGGCTCGGCAAGCCTCGCCATGTAAACCTTTCTTCACTCGTGGGATAAATCACAGGAGTTTGAAATTCTATCCATAAAGCTAATCTAATTGCTAAATAAAAAAATACCCCTATAAAGTCTTCATACTATATAGGGGTATTTTTTTATTTAGCCATTAGATTAGCTTTATGGATAGAATTTCAAACTCCTGTGGATAAATTTAAGTACACAATCACACTAACATAGTATTCTCTATATATGGCATATAATCTCGCAAAATTGTTGTCGTTAGTACATGAAATAAGGCCCAGTAAGTTAAGAAATGGCTTGTTAATAACAATTATATAAATGTAAACTTATTCATAAGAGTATGTATCAATTGTGTTAAAATGATGGCATATTTGGAACAGACTGAAAAGCATTAATGATAATTATACCCTCCGCATCGGACGTCAAATTTCTTGTCCAGTGCATATATTGAAAACTATTGAAAATAGCAACTTGAAACTTCTAAATTAAATTTAGATGATTTTAAATGCATGAAAAAGCAGTTCAGGAGAGACAGTAATCTTGCTTCAAATATAAGAGTTATTTCACTTTGTTTAGTTTGGTACTTGAATTTTTTCCAGAGCATATCTCAAAAACTAACAGAGGTATGAATCTTATACGTCATTGGTAGATAGAATATAGTGGAATTGCAGTGCAAAAGAGCCGTTAATATTTTGAGAGGAGTTATTGCTCTGTGTTTTTATGCTCCCGGATGGAATGATCGGGGGTATATTGTTTTCGGTCTGTCATTCTGTCTGTCATCAAAACTTTAACCTTGGTTAAAGTTTTGCGATAACTTTTGCAATATTGAAGATAGCAACTTGATACTTGGCATGCATGTGTATCACATGGAGCTGCACATTTTGAGAGGTGAAAGGTCAAGGTCATCCTTCAAGGTCAAAGGTTAAATATATGGCTTCAAAGCAGCGCAATAGGAGGCATTGTGTTTCTGACAAACACATCTCTTGTTAAGTATTGTAAGGAGGATGACAATTTTCAAAAAATTTAAACAGAATGTGAACTTGTGCATCCCCTTATTGTGGTGCAAATATTTTCTCCATAATGGGATTTACAGCCTCTTTTTACCTTCAACAACTTTTGTTTGAATTAACCTCTCTTTGAATATATCAGGCTTTAATTGAAATCTGGGTTGGGATTGATATTGGGCTTCTTGGGTCAATGTCAAGATCACTGTCAATAAATATTTCCATGCAATAACTTTATTATTGAATAGAGGAATTGCATTTAAATTATGTGTGTATGTAGCTTACAATGAGACGTACCTTATGATTGCATTTTTGGTTGGTCAGGTCAAGGCCTCTATTGAAATCGTGTCTGCTGCTTATTCAACAAGCTTAAATAGGTATCACATTGAAACGTAATATATGTAGGTAAATCTGATTGAGGGAATGGGCAGAGCACAATAACTATAACTCTTGCCTCCAAATCTTTTATAATTCAATTTATTAATTTGTGTATTCATATAATGACCATTCCATACCATTCTTATTTATATTAGAGGTGTTTATAACGTGAAACTTTAACGTTAGATAGATCTCTATAAAGCAAATTTCTATAACGCCATAACTCATGCTTTCATAATTTCACAATTGTTGCCCCTCTTAATTTTCGTTCTGAAAATGTGTATATGGCATGTATTGACTGACAAAGCAGAATGCAGAGGTTGGGACTTGGGTTCAGGCAGGACTGTTTTAGTTATATATTGGGAACTTTATGCTGATAATCTTGACATGACAATTTTAATTTTAGTTGAGATAGTTTAAAATGTGTTTGAATATTTCAGGGTTAGATGGTCAGCTGACGAGCCTTGCAGGGCAGATCTCAGCTATCACTGGCCACCACACCCGCATGCGGTACCCAGACATGGTGCATGGTTCAATCCCTGCTGAAGCCTATTCAAGAGAGGAATCATTGAAGGTCGTTGAGTTGGCACGACAAATAATTGATCATGTTCAAACGCACTTTTTAACTTAATTGCAAGGATCAATTAGTTAAACTTTCATTAAAGGGACAATAAACCTTAAATGATGTAAT
The DNA here is from genome assembly GCF_020536995.1 of Dreissena polymorpha. Classification (NCBI taxonomy): domain Eukaryota; kingdom Metazoa; phylum Mollusca; class Bivalvia; order Myida; family Dreissenidae; genus Dreissena; species Dreissena polymorpha. Next base: position 22,165,408 of record NC_068359.1, on the reverse strand, counting down.
TGATAAAATAGTTTATATGCAAACAATTAGATGTAAATATTTGTGAAGAATCTGGTTTTAAGAGTTTCATGTATTATGTGTGATTCATCTTTTGTGCGGATTTTTTTTTTGATGCGCACAGTTTGAAGTAATATGTGTGATCCATTTTTTTGTAAATAACAAGTTATGATTGAATATGATTTATAGTTGTTGTAAATTGGTTTTAATATTTATTAGCATCATACTTTTGGAATATTGTGTTTGGAAATTGTTGTATTCATGTTGTAATATTTCCTTACGATTGCATATGTAAATAATGTGTTTGAATATATACTATGCTTTTTTACAGTGCTATAGGATTTCACTGTAAAAATTTATATGTGATATTCTGTTGATTACTTTTTAAGGATTTATTAAGTAAATACTAGAGTAATTCATTCTAGTAATAATAGTATAGGAATTCACGTGTGTATATACCCTTTGAGCAGATGAATTTTAATGATTGCTAAATGATTGCTATTTAGCAGAGACGTCTCTGTATTTAGGAATATGAATAATGCTTTTGCTATATTTGTTTATTTGTGTGTACAGATTTTGAATATTGATATTTGTCTCGTTATGTGTAAATTAGCGTGTAAATTATGATATTTGAAAGCCATGCGCTTTAGGTGTGCACATGTACACAATTGCGTTTCATTATTTGTTCAAAGTATGTTAAATGTTTCCATGTAAACATAATGTTTTGTATACAAGCATTTATATAAATAAGGCTATTTTGTTCTTTAAGATAATGATTTTGGATAGTGATACTGTATTGATATAAAATGAGTCATATATGTACATAATGTTCAGAATTGCTCCTGTATATGATAAGTTGTTTTTATGCCCCCAGTAGGGTGGCATATAGCAGTTGAACTGTCCGTCAGTCCGTCCGTCTGTCCGTCCGAAAACTTTAACATTGGCCATAACTTTTGCAATATTGAAGATAGCAACTTGATATTTGGCATGCATGTGTATCTCATGAAGCTGCACATTTTGAGTGGTGAAAGGTCAAGGTCATCCTTCAAGGTCAAAAGTTAAAAAAAACAATCCAAGGGAAGTAAGAAGCTTTAAAAGGGAGATAAATTCTAAACCTGCCAAATGATTTATTGAAATTTTATTTCAAAGTGGCGAAATAGGGGGCATTGTGTTTCTGACAAACACATCTCTTGTTGTTTTTAACCAGGTTTTCCGAAGGAAAAAACTGGTTATTAGATTGCCGAATGTCGGCGGGCGGGCGGGCATAACAAGCTTGTCAGGGCCGTAACTTTGTCGTTCATTGTGAGATTTTAAAATCATTTGGCACATTTGTTCACCATCATTAGACGGTGTGTCGCGCGAAAGAATAACGTCGATATCTCCAAGGTCAAGGTCACACTTTGAGTTCAAAGGTAAAAAATGGCCATAAATGAGCTTGTCCAGGCCATAACTGTCATTCATTGTGTGATTTAAAAATCATATGGCAAATTTGTTCACCATCATAGGACGGTGTGTCACACGAAAGAATTACGTCAATATCTCCAAGGTCAAGGTCGCCACAACTAAAAATAGATTTATTTTCAAACAAGGGGGGGGGAACTATTAACAATCAGTTCAGTTTGAGTTGTCTCCCTTTATCAGAATTTTTTTTGCAAATTGAAAACCTGGTTTTGTGACAATTTTGTCCCTTGTCATTGTCATAAATTTATTGATTATGTAAATAAAGATTTTTGGCAATAAATCAAAATGATTGCAATTTTATAATTATTTAGGGAAATTAAAATGAATAATAAATTTTCTATAATTATAACATTGTAAATACAAATATGACTTATTTGGTATAGTAACCACAACATAGAATTCATGTATAAATAATTGGTTTGTATTAAACTTAAATATGCTGTAGAATTGCACTTGTGTATATTTACATTTCATTATTCATTTGAATTATGCTTCATATTTGCACATAAATAAAATAGAATGCAGATTTTGCAGATATGAATGTACATAATTAAGGCTATTCGATTACACAAGTGTATAATGATTGTTGATATTTAAAATGATAGAAACAAAGGACTTGTAAATAATGATTAATCTATGCAAATAACGATAAGAGTTGATCATGTAAATATGGAGGTTTGCATTTTATGCAGATAAACTTAAATGATTGTCATTGTATTTAATGATAGTTATTTGAATAATGCTAAATGTTAAACTGAAGATTTTTATAATGATTTTGAATATTCATAATAATGCTATATGAGTGAACATACATATAATATTTGACCATGACATGACAAATGTTATAAAATTGCGCTTGTGAATAATGGTGTTGCTATTCATATCAATACTGCTGTACAAGACATGCATGTATATTTCTTCAGTGATTCATTTGAATATCACAGTAAAATTCTACATGTTAAGTTATACTTTTGAGATCCATATAAAAAACGGATTTTACATACAACACTCATTTAGGAGATCCATATCAAAAGTTCATATATTCATTCATTTGTAATACTTTAATTAATAGTGTAAATGTATTTTGAATGAAAATTACACATTTTTGGAAAAATCTGTCAGTGCAAAGTTTGGTATTGCTTCTGAAAATACTGATTATGGTTGACTTTAATTGGGATGTGTAAAATGAGTGATTGTTTTAAATATAAAGTTGAATTTTGTTTTGCATAATTGTTTATAATTATATGCGTCAATTCATATGTTTGAACTATGAACATATATTTTCCTCCATGTATTATAATTTGTTTCCTATTACTAGTACTGTAATAAGCATTGAATATATGTTCATTTGATACTGTTGATAATGGTATTCAGACAATTTGAAACAGTGAAACTGAACTTTTATTGTTACATATATGTTCTTTTAGTATTGCGATGTAAACACTGCAGCTGTTGTAAAGTGTTGATGTTCTTATAAATATGTATTGAAAATGCTGCTTATTGTGATACTTGTGAAGTTAATACAACCGCATAGTAACGTATTTATTTCCTTATCAATTTGTATCCCTGTATTCCTGGAACAGTGTATGTCATCACTCTGTGATTGGCTTAGAGAGATGACATGCACAGCCCTAGGTATAGCACACAGTCCTTATAGCCACCCTTCCCCCCAAACTGTCAAAAAAAGTTCCTATTTGACTGAAATGCATAGTTTTTCAAGCATTAATATGATTTATTGAAAAAAAGAAGGGGTTTTGATCAATTACCAATATGCAGTTGCATGTTTGTTATGTGTCATACAAATGGGGAAAAAAAATGCCACCTTATGTTGTTTCTTCATAACGATTATTTTTCTTTTGTTGTAATGTGTTTGTTACATAATCATGTTTAATTTTTATTATTTTCTGTTTTGCAACTTTCTTCTATCTTGTTATTTGTAATAAATATGTACATGTTTAATTATGATATTCCAATACCAAAAGCAAAACCACAATTAATGCAATTTAAATACCAGAAAAATGAATCACAGTCAAAACTAGAGAGAGTGCTTGTCCGAAATCGTTAAACTTGTATAATAAGGTATGAATGTAAAAATTACTTTATCAAGTATGTAACCTGAAAGATTCAGGTGACATTCGAGTTTTACATTTACTTAATGTTTGTGTATTTCTGGAGTCTTTCAAGGGAGAGTCATTATGTTGTTAATGGGACTGTGCATACAGTAGTTGGTATTCTGACATGTCATAAATGCCAGAGAGTGCCATTTACTTGTGAATAATACCACATTGATTACTGTTAAATAACAAATATTGATTTATTGGCCTGCATTTTATATTTTATTTATAAGTTTAAGTATTACTCCTTGGCAATATTTGGATTTGTATTGTTGTTTTATGTTGTTTGTTAAATGTTTTATGCCTGTTCTTTTTAAATATATCTCTTGACTCAACTTCTTCCACTCTGCCAATTACTTTGTTGATCCTTTTAATGATGATAAGGCGGCATAAGTTTACTATATTCGGAGATTTTTGTCCATCATGTGCTGTGTGTATAATGTGTGCCTTTTGTAATTGCCTTTTCTGAAGTATACAGACTGTATTAAAAATCTTGTTTAGGGTTTGGTGCCTTGATATGCACTTTTCATGATTAAAAACCCGTTTTGCATCAGACTTTTTTTCATGGTTTGTGTATTAATCGTAAAATATTTTATTACAAATATTTTAAGAATATGTGTTGAGTTTCATAATGATGTCACACTTCATTAGTATATGTAGTTGGGAGTTGGAAGTTACTTTATTGTTGCTGGCATAACTGGTACAATAAGGCTGTTTGGAGAAATTATGTATGCCTTATCTTAATGCTTGTTACTCATAAACACTTGCTTAAGTTGTTTTTGTTAGGGATTACACTTAATAATTTATGCACATTCCTTATTTTTTCTTCTTGTAAGATACATATTTTGTGTTATCAATGTAATGTATAGTATTATTAAAAGTATTATGTACTTATAGTTATATCAATAACTTAACTTCGATTGATTCTAATCAATCTGAATTAACGTGTTGCCCTTGGGTTAATTATAGAAGCAAAAAAAAGATATAACTCTACATATAACTACCTATAATACTGTAAGCAATTGATTCTTGATGTCATAATGTTTGTCTTTATCGAAGAATGTTGTTTATTGGTGTATTACCCATGTTCCGATTTTTTGTGCAAGTTTGTAAGACATAATATTTTGTTCGACACAGATCACCCGATTAAGGAGCAAAACTTATACATATGTAACTAACATGCATTATATTAGAGAAAATTATATTTGGTTCGCTTATATGCCAGGTCATTTGTGTGTTTTAATATATATATATAAAAAATAAATACTGCAACGTTGTTCGTTGCAAGATGGTCTAGTATAGTTAGCACATAAGGGATGTTTTGTTTAGAAATTTTAAGAATACATGCATACACATGACGTGAATTTCCGTATCTTCTTATGTCCCCCATCACTATAGTGGGGGACATTGTTTTTGCCCTGTCTGTTTGTTGGTTGGTTTGTGTGTTTGTTTGCTCCAACTTTAACATTTGCCATAACTATTGCAATTTTGAAGATAGCAACTTGATATTTGGCATGCATGTGTATCTCATGGAGCTGCACATTGTGAGTGGTGAAAGGTCAAGGTCATCCTTCAAGGTCAAAGGTCAAATATATGGGGACATAGTGTTTCACAAACACATCGCTTGTTTCAAGATATATATGACGTGGTCTAGAGATGAGGATGTGAAATATATGCATGTAATGTATTTTAATTACCTGTCATTGTGCAACAGGATTTGTTGTATTTACAATTCCTTTTTAATTACTGTATAAGTATTATACTTACCTAAGTCATCTATCCATCTTTTTAAATTACAGTCTCTAATGTCTTATAACATAAACAATACATTTGTTTATTTTTTATCATAGTATTTTTTTAACAATTGATGGTTTTATTATTAATTGTTTTGGAACAAATTAATAATTAAAAAGATACCAAACACAACTCTACAATTATTAACAATATTTTAGTACTTTTGAAGTTGTTATTGGATTAAATAAAATATTATTTATATTAGTATTACAGTACAAAACAAATAATATAATTCTCCCTTCCCCCCTCCTATACTTATATGGTTTGCATAACATGTTTCGTTTCAATTATGTTACATGTCAGTTATGTTACATGTCAGTTATGTTACATATCAGGTATGTTGATACAATATGGGTTTCTTTCTGTAATACATTTCGTAATAAATATATATTTTGTTATTGTATTTGTATTTGTCATACTTACCATTTAAACATATCAAAGACACTATTGTCATGTAAAATATAGTAAGAAGCAGAAAACCGAATGATGACACCTGATTTTTTAAACAAAACACGTTATTTAGCGCGCTCAAACAAGCTCAGTTTACAAATAGGAGACCGACCAGTTTGCATTAGTTAATATGTTACAGTGGTTTCAGTTGAAGCAGAATCCTGCATTTTGATGCAAGCAAGTTGCAATTTTCTCATTTTTGACTCCTTGCATCATTTTGACACATTTGTTTTCCACAATCCAATTTAAACAAAGAACCAGAAATGATCATTTATGGAAATAAAGCTTTTGTGAATATGTTTTATTCATTATTATGATAAATAAGCTATAACAAAACCTTAAACATGCATTAAGGAACCTTTCAAGTTACTTCAGTATTTTGACCATTATCATTTTTAGCTTGATCGGCTGTTTCCGGATAAAAACCCGAGCTATTGTCATAGCCAGCTCGCCGTCCGGCGTAGGCGTCGTGCTAAAACCTTAACATAGGCCATAACTTTTTATGTCCCCCACTATAATAGTGGGGGACATATTGTTTTTGCCCTGTCTGTTGGTGGTCTGTTGGTTGGTTGGTTGGTTGGTTGGTTGGTTTGCGCCAACTTTAACATTTGCAATAACTTTTGCAATATTTAAGATAGCAACTTGATATTTGGCATGCATATGTTTCTCATGGAGCTGCACATTTTGAGTGGTGAAAGGTCAAGGTCATCCTTCAAGGTCAAAGGTCAAATATATGGGTCAAAATCGCTCATTTAATGTACACTTTTGCAGTATTTCAATATTCAAGATAGCAACTTGATATTTGGCATGCATGTGTATCTCATGGAGCTGCACATTTTGAGTGATGATAGGTCAAGGTCATCCTTCAAGGTCAGATGTCAAATATATGTGGCCAAAATCGCTCATTTTATGAGTACTTTTGCAATATTGAAGATAGCAACTTGATATTTGGCATGCATGTGTATCTCATGGAGCTGCACATTTTGAGTGGTGAAAGGTCAAGGTCATCCTTCAAGGTCAGAGGTCAAATATATGTGGCCCAAATCGCTTATTTTATGAATACTTTTGCAATATTGAAGATAGCAACTTGATATTTGGCATGCCTGTGTATCTCATGGAGCTGCACATTTTGAGTGGTGAAAGGTCAAGGTCATCCTTCAAGGTCAAATATATGGGTCAAAATTGCTCATGTAATGTCACTTCTGCAATATTGAAGCTAGAAATTTTATATTTGAAATGCATGTGTATCTCATGGAGCTGCACATTTTGAGTGGTGATGGGTCAAGATCAAGGTCATCCTTCAAGGTCAAACATCATATAGGGGTCAAGGTCATCCTTCAAGGTCAAACATCATATAGGGGGATATTGTGTTTCACAAACACATCTTGTTAAATATTGAAGATAGCAACTTGATATTTGGCATGCATGTGTATCTCATGAAGCTGCACATTTTGAGTGGTAACATTTCAAGGTGAACATCATCCTCCAAGGTCTAGGGTCGAAAAAACAAATCCAAGGGAAGTAATAAGCTTTAAATGGACATAGTTATCTGACCTGCAAACTTATATATTTTTGTTAAATAAATCAAAGCGGTGCAGTAGGTGGCATTTTGTTTCTGACAATCACATCATGGTAAAAGGTCAAGGTCATCCTTTACGGTCTATGGTAAACAATACAAATCCGAGGGAAGTAATAAGCTTTATAGGGAGATACCTATTTAATATTGAACATAGCAACTTGATATATTTGGCATGCATGTGTATCTCATGGAGCTGCACATTTTGAGTGGTGAATCTACAGTCATGGTAGTGGCTTTTAATTATTTGCTACTAAAAATAGAGATTTGTTAGAGACAATTATTTTCAAGGGAAGTAATTTATTTAATAATAAATGTCATATATATTTCTTTTCCAAGAATTGAAGTTCTTTTCACAGGTACTGTACAGATTTATTATTTTGATTATAACTCAAATGATTGATTTGTTAAAATGTTTTTTTTTAATGATATAATTATCATTTCTTTCATGTTCATTACATACCTGTGGACTTATGTCCATAGATACATGATCAAATCTGGCTATGATCTCCTTAAAACCACAGGCCTTGGTTGTCAGTGATGTCTGACATGGTCATAATTGACTGTGAGAGCCCCCCCCCCCGGTTGATTGGACAAAATTCAAGGGAAGTAATAAGCTTTAATGGGAGATGATTTCTATGCCTGCCAAATGATAAATAGCAATTTTGTGTTTCTGACAAACACATCTCTTGTTTTAAATGATATAATTATCATTTATTACCTGTTCTAATTTGTGAATGCTAGTTTTCATTAAATACCAGTGGACTTATGTCCATAGATACAAAATGAACTTTGGCTATGATTTCTTTGATAAACCACAGGCCTAGGTTGTCAGTGATGTCTGACTTGGTCATTTTTTACTGTCTACAGACTCCCCCCCACCCACCCCCCCCCCCCACCCCCCAACCCCCCCGGTTGGATTGGACATAATCCAAGGGAAGTAATAAGCTTTAAAGGGAGATGATTTCTATACCTGCCAAATGATAAATAGCAATTTTATTTCAAAGCGGCGCGATAGGGGGCATTGTGTTTCTGACAAACACATCTCTTGTTTTAAATGATATAATTATCATTTCTTACCTGTTCTAATTTGTGAATGCTTTTTTTATTAAATACCAGTGGACTTATGTCCATAGATACATGATGAACTCTGGCTATGATCTCTTTGATAAACCACAGGCCTAGGTTGTCAGTGATGTCTGACTTGGTCATTTTTGACTGTCTACAGACCCCCCCTCCCTCCAGTTGGATTGGACAAAATCCAAGGGAAGTAATAAGCTTTAAGGGGGGATGATTTCTATACCTGCCAAATGATAAATAGAAATTTTATTTCAAAGCAGCGCAGTAGGGGACATTGTGTTTCTGACAAACACATCTCTTGTTGGGTCACTAGGTCAAAGGTCAAGGTCACTGTGACCTCTTAAAAAAAAAAAAATTCTGACAAGCTTTTGCAGCCGAGCGTGGCACCCATTATGCGGTGCTCTTGTTATTTTGACCCCTCGTTATTTTTATGCCCCTCTTCAAAGAAATAGGGGTATATTGTTTTGCTGCCTGTCTGTCGGTAGACCAGTCTGAATGTTGGAGGTCCAGTTTGTGTCCGATCAATAACTCTTCAACAAATGGACCGATTTGCTTGATACTAGTACTTCATACGTGCATCTGCCTTGGACAGTAGATGACCTCTATTAAAATTTGGGTCTCAAGGTCAAAGGTCAAGGTCACTATCACACTTAGTGTGAAAATTGTTTCCGATCAATAACTCGTCAACGAATTGACCGATTGGCTTGATATTTTACATGTGCATTGGCCTTGGACAGAAGATGACCCCTATTGAAATTGGGATCACCAGGTCACAGGTCAAGGTCACTCACATTAAGTGTCAAAATCGTTTCCGATCAATAACTCGTCAACAAATTGACCTATTGGCGTGATACTTCACAGGTGCATTGGCCTTAGACAGAAGATGACTCCTATTGAAATTGAGGTTACTAGGTCAAAGGTCAAGGTCACAATCACACTAAGTGTGAAAAATCGTTTCCGATTAATAATTCGTCAACGAATTGACTGATTGGCTTGAAACCGTAATTCACATGTGCATTGGCCTTGGACAGTAGATGACCCCTATTGAAATTGAGGTCACTAGGTCAAATGTCAAGGTCACTCACATTAAGTGTCAAAATCGTTTCCGATCAATAACTCGTCAACGAATTAACCTATTGGCTTGATACTTCACATGTACATTGGCCTTAGACAGTGGATGACCCCTATTGGAATTGAGGTCACTAGGTCAAAGGTCAAGATCACTCACACTCAGTGTGAAAAATCGTTTCCGATCAATAACTAGTCAACGAATTGACCGAATGGCTTGATACTTCACATTTGCATTGGCCTTGGGCAGTAGATGACCCCTATTGAAAATGGGATCACTAGGTTAAATGTCAAGGTCACTATTACACTAAGTTTGAAAAACTTTCCGATCAATAACTCGTCAACCAATTGACTGCTTGGCTTTATTCTTCACATTTGCATTGGTCTTGGACAGTAGATGACCCCTATTGAAATTTGCATCACTAGGTCAAATGTCAAGGTCACTTTCACACTAAGTGTGAAAATCGTTTCCGATCAATTACTAATTAACCAAATGTCCGATTGGCTTGATACTTCACATGTTTTGGCCTTGGACAGTAGATTACCCCAATTGAAATTGGGATCACTAGGTCAAGGTCACTGATACACATAAAGAGTACAATCGTTTCCGATCAATAACTCCTCAACTGATTCACCGATTGGCTTGATACTTCCCATGTGCATTGGCCTTGGACAGAAGATGACCCCTATTGAAATTGGGGTCACTAGGTCAAAGGTCACTGTTACACACTCAGCGTGAAATCATTTCCGATCAATAACTCGTCAACTGATTCACTGATTCGCTTGATACTTCACATGTGCATTGCATTGGACAGTAGATGACCCCTATTGAAATTGGGGTCACTAGTTGAAAGGTCAAGGTCACTGTTACACACTAAGTGTGAAATCGTTTCCGATCAATAACTCGTCAACCGATTCACCGATTGGCTTGATACTTCTCATGTGCATTGGCCTTGGACAGTAGATGACCCCTATTTTAAATTGGGTCAAAAGTCATGGTCACTGGCACAATAAGTGGGAAAAGCGTTTCTGATCAGTAACTCGTCAACAAAGCGACCGATTGGCTTGATACTTCCCATATGCATTTGCCTTGGACAGTAGATGGCCCTTATCAAAATTTGGAGTCACTAGGTCAAAGGTCAAGGTCACTGTCACAATAAGTGTGAAAATTGTTTCCGATCAATAACTCATAAACGAATCGACTGATTGGCCTGTTACTTCACATTCGAATTGGCCTTAGACAGAAGACGACCCCTATTTATATGGGGTCACTATTTCAAAGCCCTGTTTGGAATGGCATATGTCTCCGACCGCGGAACACTTGTTCGACTTTGGGTCATTTTAACACCTGGTTTTGAAAATCTACTGAAATCCCTGTTAAATTATAATCCCTCCTTTGATTCAAATCAAAATATGACCATCATTTAGTGCAATCAAAATACGATACCTTTTTTTCGAAAAACATATCAAAAATCAAAGCACTTCTTTTTATTGAGGCTCCTTTTGTATGGCCTATACTTATTTTAGCCGAATGCCTATGATGATGTCCTGCAAACCGTTTTATCGCACTTCCGCTACTCAGCATTAAAGGGACCTTTCCACAGATTTTGGCATGTTTTGAAGTTTGTCATCAAATGCTTTAAATTGATAACTGTAAACATCGGAACTAAAGAGTTACAGTACTTTACAAAAATAAAATTAAAGAAAGAAAAAAAGGAATCTACACATGGGCTCGAACTTCTGACCTTTGGAATAAAAGTTTAACGTTTAACCACTCGGCCATCCGTGCTCACATTACCTTGTCGGTATATTATTCTAATTATATTCAATCCTCATAGTGTCACAGAATATAACGATAACAACAGAACTCTTCAGATTATACAATCGTTTCGCGTTTGTAACGCTTGCTAATTTCCGGTTTTTAAATCGGCCAAAGATGCATATAATGAATATTTAAGAGCATGGTAAATATTCATAATTACTGTTTCCTAGCAAAAAACAACATTACTATAACAACAAACTTGCAAATCTGAAATATTTTTTTTCAATTTGGTCAATTTATCAAATCGTGAAAAAGTCCCATTAAGAACTAGTTTATATATGTTCTTATTGGCATTTTTTCTTATTTTACTGCGAGGTGTGAGGAGTGGTAAAAATTTCAACATGCGAGGTCTGTTTATATTGTATGTATTTGTTTTTATCTGAAGTTTTAATGAAAAGCGCATACAAAAATAAAACTAAATTCGCCCTCGTTTAAAATCATCCACAAGCAGACACATTTTAACGCACGCTGTGTTGTAAGCACATGTTTAAATTGATGACAATGTGTGTGTTCTTCAGATTTGTTTGCATGAAAACGTATAATATTCGAACCACCAATTAGATGTGGGATATTCGGGCCTTCTTTTTGACATTTTAATATTTACGGACGGGGGGGGGGGGCTAATTACTACTTTACAGAACAGTGAATTGCACGTGTTCGCACGTTAATTTCGATTTATTGTGCATTGTAAAGATTAAAATTAATTATTGTCGTAACTTTGCGTCCTGCTTGTAAATATCACAAATTATTATTTTCAGAAATTGACGCAATATTAGTATGCTTATTTATGTGTACTCTAAATACAAATCAAATATATTATATCAATAACTTGAATAAGTTTTTTTCCGCGTGTATCGTATTATTAAGATGTAAAATGTTATTTCTGTTACATCAGAATATAAATTTAACTGATGCCATACTTCAAAGATTGAAAATGAGGGTATCAAATAAATCACGAATATCTAGTTACATTTTACCTTGCTTTAGTCATCCGGAAAGATTTGTTTTAATATATATTTCTTTCAAAGTCTCCTGCAAAAGCTTATTTTCAAAATGTGACGACTATGCGATGCTTTAATCAAGTTTAAGTCCGCCTTTGACTTAATAGGCAGGGACACTGGTCTTGCACGTGTCAATTGATTTCACACGATGTTCATAAATGGGAAGTTTTTGTAAACGTGTATGCCATTGAAGTAACGCTCCGGACTAGCTCGGCGTATGGACGAACAGTCGGACGCACGCACGCACCCATCAACATCGCAATACATACAAGTTAACTTAACTGAGCTTATCACCTGCAAGCTCGACAAAATACATTCGGAAGGGGTAGTTATAAAGGTAAAAAATTATTTGTTAAACTGTTACAATAACTTCGGACTCTTGAGCTAATGTTGAAAACATTATTGTATATAAAATGTTTCATTTCATTAGCGATTAACATTACTATTTACCACTGTAATTGATATCAATGAAAACAGTTATACTTGGGCGTCTCTCAGAAGCATAATTCTGTCAATTAAAGTGTTCGTCACAAAAACCATAACTGTATGTTCAATAACAGCCCTTCGGTCCTAGATTATACCGCTCGGTAAATACCACTATTTCATGTGTGAAGTACATGTTCGAATCAGATTAACTCAGTCAATATTAATCGAAGTATTTAAATTTCGTGTGCAATATATAAAATCGGATTAGCAAACCAGGCACACTTCTGATCTTTTTGGGAACAATTCTGATCTTTCAGTGGCCTAAATAACAACGAACTTTCCACATAGATGGCAACGACTAATTTTATTATGGCGATTATAAAGATGTATTATTTATCACTGACGGTTTGAATATATGTATAAACCTTGTGATTTACATTGCGGATATATATGTGACGATCTCAAGGCGTATATATGTTCTCATGGCTTCACTGGTGACTGACAAAGATGACGTGATTCTGCTAAAGGCGGGGTGGATTTTTAGACAAAGTACGTTTATTCTATTTCCAGTAGTAATCGACATGTTGCTTTAATACATTTTTTCTTTCAAGAATCATACGTCTACAGATGAGAAAATCATGCATTTGTTATTGTGGCAACTCAGATCATACGGCGAGAATCGAACGGCATTGTGTTGATTCATTGAGAACGCCAGGACTCATTTGATTGGGTCACCGTTCCTTTTACAAGTAAAACGCCCGTTTACTAAAGCGTAATGCAGTAACCATCTAGATCTACGTAATGTCCCATATGATACATGAGATGCATTGACTTTTGCATATAAATCGCCTTCTGATATAGATAGTCGTTAACGCGGCTGTTCGGTAAGCTAAATAGTTGGTACAAACGCTGCCAACCTAGGCAACTCGGGTTCAATCCTCGTCCCACTCGTGTAAGCTTGGTTGATGGTAACGATACAGGAAGTACCACCACACACTTCAAAATACACACTCTGATATACACGGTTTACTGTCAACAGCGATTTGTCGGTATAGGTGTTTGTAAAAAAACAATCTAATCCGTAGGAATAAACAAATCTAATGCAGTTTCACAAATTAACGATAGATATATTGAAATTTAAAAAAAAAACGGATGATACGATATTTTTGCATCAAGGGATTTGTAGGCCTTTGTAATATCTAGCCAATTATGGAGCAAGCATATTCATGGTTATCGTCTATTTTTTTATGATAAAACACCTAATCAGACCTTATATATATATATATATATATATATATATATATATATATATATATATATATATATATATTTATTTATATATATATATATATATATATATATATATATATATATATATATATATATATATATATATATATATATATATATATATATATAGATGCGATAAAATGCCGTCTAGATCAACTTCAGTGACAGATTTTCGCTACCCGCTTGAATATGATTTATGTTATATCCTTTCAGTGAATGATATGCTACATGGTATTCATCGAATACCCATGTACGTTGATATTTTGACCGTATTGACAACAAACACATTATTTATGTCAGTTGCGTTAAAGGCAAATATATGAAACTGGGGATATTTCGAGGGGTGAACGGAAGACTGTTGTTACTCATATTAAGTAAAGAAGGAGATACTGCAGTTTTCCGTTTAGCCCTTGATTTGTCCTTTTGCGTTCAATATGCGATTAATTCACTTATTTATTGTGTGCACAAAGTTTGACCTCTTGATGGCAGTCATCAGTGGGGCTTAATACATTTGCGGATTTAAGGCTAAGCGAGTCGTGTATAATCGTATTAACACCATTTCTATCATTGGATAGCATGACAAATATATACCCCGATCAACGTAGTTATCATATGTATGTCGCGCAAATATTTGTATATATAATGCAAGAAAAGTTAACAGACACGTTTGATACTGGCATCAAGTACAATTTTGTACGAGATGTTTGTCTTTTTAATTTTTTTTAAAACTTAATTACCGGTAAGTAAGATTATTTGAAATTGAGACTTTTTCGTCAGACCCTTATGCAATGTTATTTGTCGGGATTCACTGTAAAAGCCCGATGAATGCATACGGCGTAAGAGGCAGGTATTACTTCGACTCTACATTATTCCAAAATCAAGGTACTCTTTCCATTAACCTCTGTTAACTTAATAATTACAGGGACAGTGATACACTTTTCGTGCCACCGTTCATTTTACAATGTGCAGAGTTACACAGGCAGAGTATCTTCCATTCCAAGTTCATTTACACAAATTATCGCCTTAAGAACGATTAAAAAAGACATTCGTTGCCGTTGTCGTTATTTCCTCACTAACTACTGTACCTTTTTTGTAAAACCACTGTTAACCCTACAACTAGTGACTTAATAAACTGTCAGAGTCGCAGTTGCTTTTCTTTTGTCGTCATGTGGTTGTTCACTCTATAAACCGGTCTTCACTGTATAAGTGTTTATGTTTTTTTGGTTTTGTTATATAATTACAAAACATTGTTAAATCAAAAATGACTGAAAACACTCAGTCATCCGAGCCGTTGATAATGTTCATTTACCTTTGAATGCTTCAAAACCGATTGCTCACTCCGCAATAAGTGAAAAACAACATAAGTTCCACTGTGTTCTGTCATCTTTCTAAATTTGATGGTATAAAAAGCCTAATGATTACTCGGAAATGACTGCAAACCACTTTCAGAGCCGCTGTTCAATAAATGGAAGAGAACGTGGATGGTTGTCAGTCTAGGGGGAAACCTGAAGTGCTTCGCCAAAAAGCGCAGCAGTCGCCCGCAGACGACATTCAACCTGAAGCTTGATTAAGTCTCGTTTAAACAAGGTGCACAGGTAAGACTGCAGTCTATAAACGTGGACTAGTATTGACCCATTTACTATAGAACTCTCTGATAAAAAGTAGGCTGCAAAGTAATGAGAGGATTTGTGATCAAGTTTTGATACGCTAGCACGCGAACCCCGGTGTAGTCTCTCTAAAACAAGGTGCACGAGCTTTGAGCGGATTCGTGGTCAAGGAGTAACACATTTGTACCACACATTAGGGGTAGTCTCTGTTAAACACTTCATAAAAAAACACAATCACCCCCCCCCCCCATAGTTCATTAACTTACATTTTTTTTGTTTTTAGATTTAGGTATAGTACATTTTAATCTTGTGTTTCGAAATCTAAAATCATGAATATAACGACCGTGAGGGATTGCATGTTTTTGGTTGCGTTCATGGTCAATTTAAACAATACTAAAAATGAAAATATGGTTTCTGCTCAGTAACTTGAAAATGAATAAATATTCAGTGATCATACTTAGCACATTTATAATTTAAATCGAGACAATTCTTAAGATCACATATTTGGTGGGTGCGGGTCAGGGTCCCGTTTCTTAAAAACACAACACCTAATCAGTCTATTGTAGTTTTGGATCTAATATTTTTCACTGCGGGGAATCACGTGGTTTTATTTTGATATGAAACACGGATAATGGCGGCGTCATTGTCTCGGTAAGAGTATTATTTTTATTTCTTGTACCTAAATGTTTGATTTTAATTTGCTAAGATGTAGCCTATCATATGCGGAATCGAATTCCGCGTGTAATGGTACCTTACATGTCATATATTACTGAGTACTTTTCTCGCTTACCCTTTGAATTCGTACGCATGCGAATGAATTACAGTGATAGTTTTCACGGATTAAAATGAATTTTTCACAAATATGATTAAAATCAACATTACTAAACTCGTTCTTATTAAATATACACCAGGGTTTCTTTACATTACAATCAATACGCCTGAGAGTCTGAAAACTTTGCAATTTATGCATAATAAATCACAAAACAAAAATGATATGTTTCACGGAATACAAATTAATGATATGTTTCACGTTAATTGTATGATATGTTTCACGTATTGTCTAAAAGCGAGAAATTAAACGTCGGATATTTTCAGAATAATGCAACATTTAAATATGATTCTATTTTTACTATTACCATATTTTTGTGATACCGGTAAATGTTACAAGGCATGCAATTGTTCGTACAAATGACATACTTGTATCTGGTGAAATCCGGTTTGGTATCATTTAAATACTTAAGATTAATACACGTATCACAAATACTAATTATTTTAATAGTTTGAAGCGCTAGTAAAAATATTTTTTTATTAATTAACATCGTGAAAGCCATTAAAAGTCCACGGGCTTTTTAGTTTGCCAATATCAATAGTACTCTTACTGTACTTAAAATACAAAAACGTAACGTTTACAATTATTACCCCCCCCCCCCCCATTTATGCAATTTATAAGTACACAATTGTCCATTTCAGAAAATGACACGAAAAAAGACACGGCTTACCTTACAGAGGCCAAAGAACGCCTACAAAAAGAAGATCGTTGTGACCAAGCATAAAACAATAAAAACCCAGCTGCTAACAAGATCAAATGTTGAAAAAAAAAACTTGCGGAAAACGAAGTTTAACCAAAACTCCAATTAAATCACCACCAATCCGCACAGACTAATCAGGGACGACAATTTCCGCGTTTATGACATTTTCGTTTAAATTAAGTGTCTTCTTAGCAAAAATCCAGTTTATGCGGAAAGTGTCTCCCTGATGCGGACTGCACCGGCTAATCTGGGAGTACACTTAACGCACATGCATGAAGCCAAGTTGTCTCAGAACACGACTCATATGTAGTACCATATAAGAAGGGTTGATAAAATCTTATTATTTTCATAGGCTTAAGCGAAATGATCCGGTTATCATTCACTAGAATTTTCGCTCGTTTATTTAATGGCTTAAAATAACTTACTTTCATAGCATATATATAACTTTACTAAAACTTTGCTTCATTGTTATTTTAGCGAATACAAATATGTTTAAAACTCGTTTAAGTGAAACTGTACATCTTATTTTTGTCCACTGCAATTATTAATTTAAAGGACAATTTTTACGTTTTGTTTTCTTCAGAAACCACGTGTTTGACTGTGTACGAAAAAATTATCAAAAAGGAAGAAAGAAGATGGGCACAGTGTCTTCCTCACGGACATCTTTACAGCTCGGGTCTCTCGGTGAACGTTGGGAAAAAGCGCGAAGAAATGAGTCAAAAATCCTGCCATCTGATAAGATGGTCATACATTAACGTAAATAATTGACAGTATGGACAAAGAAATAATTTCGATGTGACAATTTTCATAAACGGCAGTTTGCTTTGTAAATTAAAACTATTCAAAATAAGGGTACAATTGTATTCACATTTCCTTCCTACGTCTTTTATAAGCGTTGTTTAAGTTAATAAAGTTGATATCACATACCATAGAGTTTGAGACATAGCTACGGTGGCATAAAGGGGATATAGGAAATGTTTTAATTAACGGTCTCTATCACGTGCACACGCGATAGCTATGACGTGCGCAAGCGATAGCTATGACGTTCAGACGCGATAACTATGACGTGCGAACGCGATAGCTATGACGTGCACAAGCGATAACTATGACGTGGGCACGCGATAGCTATAACGTGCGCACGCGATAGCTATGACGTGCGCACGCGATAGATTTGACGTGCGCATGCGATAGTTATCACGTGCGAACGTCATAGCTGACCAATCAGAAAAGGTATCAGATAAGTGATTATTCAGATATAATTCGCTGTAAAAACACACCATGTGCTCAGTGCGCTAGTTACAAAATGGCTGACATTTCGAAAAGTTTCATTAGTCAATTATTGCTTTCGCACGCGCAACCTGTTCTGATCTGATACCTTTTCTGATTGGTCAGCTATGGCGTGCGTACGTAATTGCTATCGCGTGCGCACGTCATAGTTTTCGCGTGCGCACGCGATGGACACAGTGAAATAAAACATTTCCTTTGTCCCCTTTTGCCACCGTACCTTACCGCCGATGCAGCATATTGTTTAATGTGTGCATTGTTCTGAACAAAACAATTCACTTCGATATTTGATATCAAAGACAATTGGTTATGAATATTCATCCAAATGTTGAACAGATGTTCAATTTAATGCTTGTATGTTATTATATATTTTGTTGCATACAAACGGATTTTGTAACATTGTCCTGTACTCAGTATGCAAGATTAAATTCTATACGATCAAAATTGTGTAGGCTTAGTTTAGCTGTTCAAATTAAAACTGCCGTCGTAATTAAGATGTCTTATAAATTGCTGTTTCTAAATGATTGTTCAATAACAAAACGCTAACTTGATTTATTTATTTCAAAACAATAATAGGAAAAACATGGATTTGCGTTTATGTGTTCACAAATCAGCAATATCACAGATAATTAAATTAAATCAGTGTTAATCAGTGGAACAGGTAAATAAAAGTTACGTTGGAATATCACAACAGAATCACCATAATCACTTCAAAAAATATAATAAATAATAAACAGAAGATAATTCAAGCGTATCACTCTCTCTGAGGATAACCATGACGACATGGCTGTGTAAAAATTGCACCTATACAATCACTTGAAGTAAATCACTTATTATACATTGTGTTAAAATTTGTTGCACAATTAAAAACTTGCAAATAAAAATAAACAACATAAAACACAAATAGCGTTTACACGTTTCAGCTTTTTCTTAAGTTGATGGCGTATATTGCTTGCAACTGCATTGGTATTGTTATCTTGTTTGCACATTACTGATGCCTAAACAAATTCGGCTTGTGAGTATATGTCTTCCCGCATTTGCATGCATGTTTCTTGGCCCCAAGATGCACAGCCATGTGATCATCATACTGGTCTCTCCTTCTCATTTCATGCCCGCATGTGTCATATTTAAACGTTGCTTCTTGGAGTTGTGTCATGTGCGCACTTAGGTCTGCCTTTATAGCGAACGACCTCCCACATGTCACGCAGGCAAACTCTTTAGATTCCTTATGTGCTGAGCACCTACAGAAAAGAAAACACCAGTGTGCAAAAAAAAACATACAAGGAAAAACAACAGATGTACTCGTCGGACTTGTATGCTTCACATTTGTGTAGTTTAGTACAAAATATTGCGGTAAAAACCATTAAAAAACTGGTCAAGAATTTCATATTTTATAGAGTGACTTGACGTTTTATGACGCAAAAGATAGAAGATTTAGCTTGATCCAATGCGAATGTTTTTTAACTTTTGCCATTCTAGAAGATACGCAATTTGTCACATCCGCCACTAAAAACGGTGCAACGAAGTTTGAGTATTGTTTTGAAACTCATGTCCCGCCATGAAATAGATCCGCCTTAACATGTCAAACGTTTTTTGGATCATTAATGCCAAAAATAAAACACAATCGAAAATTAACTTGGTGTTTTGGGTTTTCTTTTTCGAAAATACATCGTACCAATTATTTATATATTCCATGCTTTGTCAATGGGTATGTACATTTCGTAAAAGCCATCATCAGCAATTGCAAGAATTGTAACCTAAACATTTTACCAATTTCGGAACAATTTTGGTTGCAATGTGTCGTAATAATCGGCAATAAACAGTAACAGTCATATGTGCTTGAATACAAAAGAATTGTCTCATTCACATTTCTGAAAATGCCTAATTTACAATTTTTAACTCTTGCTTTTTGCTCTTTAACAATTGTTACGTGAAACATATCATAAATATTTTAATCCGTGTAACAGATCATTTTTTATTTACGCGTTTATTTTTTTTACATATTGATTGGTAAGCCGTCAAGCATATCGTACATATTCTAGATGATGTTTCTCGAATTTCTCCTGCAATTTTGTGGTATGACCTATGTTAATTTTATGAAATATATTACACAACGCCTCTATTCCGTAAAAACTATCATTTAAAAATATTCACTTTGAAACAGATTCAAAGGGTAAGCGAGACAAGTACTCAGTAACATAGGACATGTAAGGTACCATTACATGCGGAATTCGATTCCGCATATGATAGACTACATCTTAGCAAATTAAAATCAAACATTTAGGTACAAGAAATAAAAATAATACTCTTACCGAGACAATGACGCCGCCATTATCCGTGTTTCATATCAAAATAAAACCACGTGATTCCCCGCAGTGATTTTTACATACATTTTTATATCAAGTTGGAAACTTCCGATTCTCAGACTATTCAATAGTAATACTTAATTAAAACAGTATCTTGCAAATTTATAGCTTTCTCCTCACGTGCAATAAAATAAAACGTAGAACGACCTTGCAACCCATTATCAATCTGATGTAACGCAACAAGGTGTGTACAAGAAATGTAGGTGCTTTATGCACGAATGCATGCAATTGGTTTACCTAGCTCGAAACAATATGGTCTTTATTTTTTTAACGTTAAAGTATTGTGTTTCATTACACGGAGTCCAGATTATGAGTTGGAGCTGTCGCTTTGGCATGGAATAATAGATATAACCAACAATGCTGGATACGTTGGTGCGCCTTCGTCCTCATGGACACATATTAAGTGTTATATATTTCTTCCAAATTGAAGTGCCGAACGCTACTCCCGCCACCGGAAGTTCCGACCACGTGTCTGATAGAGATTTACTTTACCGGAGACCGGAAGTTGAGCCCGTGTGCGCACGACATGGATAGTGCCGCGTGAGTCCAGATAGTTATAACTTGCTTTAGGCCTGCTCTTGATTTACTATACTTTTTATTTAGATTTGAAACAAACAGAAACATTTTAATACAAAATAAAGTGTCGAGTATACCACAAACATTATCACTATAATAGCTGTGTGTTATACATAAGCACAGGTTATGGTTACAATAGACTTGAAACAAAAAGAGACCTTTTAAAAAGTGTCTAGTATACGAAAGTCATTAATCGCTCTTTAAAGTCCAACGACCAATGTAACTGTAAAAGCTGTGTCTAATACATCACTACAGCTTATGGATACAAGCGATCACGAAGGCCCAGTCGGAAAAAGCCCTGCCTACGCCGAAGTATTCCCGAAAGAACCGAACCAAAGAGGACGCCTTGAAAGAAGAGAGCCAGGAGCAGAACAAGCGACAGCAGAAATGGTGAGTGTACTTATAAAACCAGGGCCGGTGTTCACATAGCTCCTACGGGAGATATTAACTTCCGTAGTACTTACGTGAACATTTTAGTTAAAAATGTGTACTAAGTGAGATTTTAAAAATAAGTTTAGCAACTTGTAAATATAAAGTACGTGTACATAAAGTACGTCGCAGACTAAAGTAAGTTTATGATTTTCTAATTTTACCACAAGGTAAACATGGGCCAACATTACTAAATTACTTATAGAATGGTGGTGTGTAAGAATACGTCTGTACTAAAGGTACATGTTCATAGTTTTGCAAAATTGCAATATTTTTTTTGGTCAATATTCAAAATGGAAGGTGAGCATTATATTCAAGAAAGCAAAATAACACTCCTGACTACGAAAAATGTCACACATTTTATTTCGTTTATTGATATTCTTATATAGATATCGCAAACATAATTGAGCTGTTGTTATTTAGCAAGAACGTGCATGTATTAGCGAGTTTTAACTACGTATTTGAATTATGAGCGTGCGTGGTCAAATGGTAGCGAGTAAGATTTTGCTTGTAGAGATAGCAGTTTCGATCCCCAGTGCAGGCATATTTTTCATTGTTATCACCATTAATTAAAACTATTCCATTTTTTTTCGTAAATTTATATTAAGATCTTTTTCGTGAACACGAAAATCTGTGAACAAGCCTCTTTAAGATATCTATGTTATACACCATTTTACTTCAAAATCAGTTCTGTGTTAAACTAGAGTTATCGCTAGTTGATATATGTATTATATCGCTTTGACCTTAGACGTTGAGCATGGACGAACAGTGCTGTACTTTTATATTTGAGCCTTGTTTTGTGAAAACTGGGCTTAATGCATGTGCGTAAAGTGTCGTCCGAGATTAGCCTGTGACGTCCGCACAGGCTAATCAGGGACGACACTTTCCGCCATAACTTGATATTCGGTAAGGAGGGACTTCATTGAAACAAAAAATACCATAACAGCGGAAAGTGTCGTCCCTGGTTAGCCTGTGCGGACTGCACAGGCTAATCTGGGCCGACGCTTTACGCAAATGCATTTTGCCCAATTTTCACAGAACAAGACACATTTGATCTCCAAGTGCTACGTTGCTCATGTAGACGCCTGTAGGTAAACATTGTGCTATGTAATCATAAAATCATCTTGAAGAAGAAAGCGAGTGGACAAGTTTGTGACAAACGGACGGATAACTTGACTCATAGAAAGCCCAAGCTCATGCCAAATGATAGTGGAGGTTGAAATGGGGTGGGTGTTATAATTACAAGTTTAATTGACCTAACGGTGGATTTATTAACTTGATGGCCGTGGGAAATGCGTCGAGTCCGTTGTGAAGAATGTTGATTTATTATATTTAATGGGTGTGACCTTGACCTTTTAACACGGGAAATATGTATTCCAGGTAAACAGGTTGTGTTCAAATATAATAATGAATGACGACGATTCAGTCATGACAAGCTGTATTTCGCCCACATTTGATAGGCGTATGGTCGGGCGCACTCTCGTACGAACACTAGATTTCGACAGTTATATCGAGCTTTTTGCAAGCATGCTCGAGAGTAAAAAATTATGTTTTATGGTATTGCATATGCTTTGTTTAATTAGTTCCAATAGAAACATGTAGTTATTTAACCATTTGCCAGCTGGTACCGGTTGCTATGCTGAGGTGGTGAAAATGAGGTCAAGAACTTCACAACGCCGCGTGCGCCCCAGCCGTCATCGTGGACATGAGCGCCGGAAGTGCCCTCGTGCGGCGCCTACGTCACTCTATTGCGTGATTGATCATATCACATATTCGCTAAATTTCATGTAATTTATTTAGTTGTTTTGCGTTGTAAGAAGCATACGTGAAATTGAATGTCTACTAACACTATCTTGTTGTGCGGATGGAATCATGTGCCTCAAATTCCATGTTTGTTGCGTCAACGCCTTTTCTTGACTTCATAACATAGGATAATCAATAATAGAGTGTCATTAAAATATTCTCCTAGAAGAGTTTGTCATGTACAGTGGTTAAATATGCCAGAGTAGATAATTTTTGAAAATATTTTGTGGATATTGTAAATTTGACATCCAACATTTTGACATTGCTACGTTTTCATAGAGTTTATTTTCATAACCTTCGCTTGCGAAAATTGAAAACAAAAGTGGCTTGATTGTGAATATTATCAAAATGACAATGTTTCAATTGTTGTAAACAATTATTGATTCTTTTTGTCAATGTGTGGATTGTCTATTTTAATAGCAATAGATCTTCGAAGAACTGGTTTCTTATGTAAACAAATGCTGTCATCAAGTATGAAATCGTACTTATGTCTTGTTGACATATTAAATACAGAAAAATTACATTATTGCTTTTACTGATTGTTTGTGAACTACACAATGTTATATGTTTTATATAACGAAAAATAAATAATAACCTTTCTACTACGAAGCCAGTAGATGTTGACGACTTGGTTTCCATAAAAATCCAAATCAAGATAAAAGTGATTATAATATAAAGAAGTGAAACTCCAGCTGCAGTATGGCATTCTTATTATATACAATTTGTTGGTCCTTTATTTAAGGCCAGTGACCAATTGCCAAAACAGTACGAAACAGCACAATACGAAACAACATACATACAAAGAAGAATAATGCTGGGGTCACCGCCTTGGAACGCTCTATACATGCATATCATTGGAATATCATATTTGTAGCCAACCAATCTTTGGTGAATTTTCATTAACAACACTCTCTAAAACTAGTGATGTACCATTTGTAGCCAACCAATCTTTGGTGAATTTTCATTAACAACACTCTCTAAAACTAGTGATGTACCATTTGTAGCCAACCAATCTTTGGTGAATTTTCATTAGCAACACTCTCTAAAACTAGTGATGTACCATTTGTAGCCAACCAATCTTTGGTGAATTTTCATTAGCAACACTCTCTAAAACTAGTGATGTACCATTTGTAGCCAACCAATCTTTGGTGAATTTTCATTAACAACACTCTCTAAAACTAGTGATGTACCATTTGTAGCCAACCAATCTTTGGTGAATTTTCATTAACAACACTCTCTAAAACTAGTGATGTACCATTTGTAGCCAACCAATCTTTGGTGAATTTTCATTAACAACACTCTCTAAAACTAGTGATGTACCATTTGTAGCCAACCAATCTTTGGTGAATTTTCATTAACAACACTCTCTAAAACTAGTGATGTACCATTTGTAGCCAACCAATCTTTGGTGAATTTTCATTAACAACACTCTCTAAAACTAGTGATGTACCATTTGTAGCCAACCAATCTTTGGTGAATTTTCATTAACAACACTCTCTAAAACTAATGATGTACCATTTGTAGCCAACCAATCTTTGGTGAATTTTCATTAACAACACTCTCTAAAACTAGTGATGTACCATTTGTAGCCAACCAATCTTTGGTGAATTTTCATTAACAACACTCTCTAAAACTAGTGATGTACCATTTGTAGCCAACCAATCTTTGGTGAATTTTCATTAACAACACTCTCTAAAACTAGTGATGTACCATTTGTAGCCAACCAATCTTTGGTGAATTTTCATTAACAACACTCTCTAAAACTAGTGATGTACCATTTGTAGCCAACCAATCTTTGGTGAATTTTCATTAACAACACTCTCTAAAACTAGTGATGTACCATTTGTAGCCAACCAATCTTTGGTGAATTTTCATTAACAACACTCTCTAAAACTAGTGATGTACCATTTGTAGCCAACCAATCTTTGGTGAATTTTCATTAGCAACACTCTCTAAAACTAGTGATGTACCATTTGTAGCCAACCAATCTTTGGTGAATTTTCATTAACAACACTCTCTAAAACTAGTGATGTACCATTTGTAGCCAACCAATCTTTGGTGAATTTTCATTAACAACACTCTCTAAAACTAGTGATGTACCATTTGTAGCCAACCAATCTTTGGTGAATTTTCATTAACAACACTCTCTAAAACTAGTGATGTACCATTTGTAGCCAACCAATCTTTGGTGAATTTTCATTAGCAACACTCTCTAAAACTAGTGATGTACCATTTGTAGCCAACCAATCTTTGGTGAATTTTCATTAGCAACACTCTCTAAAACTAGTGATGTACCATTTGTAGCCAACCAATCTTTGGTGAATTTTCATTAGCAACACTCTCTAAAACTAGTGATGTACCATTTGTAGCCAACCAATCTTTGGTGAATTTTCATTAGCAACACTCTCTAAAACTAGTGATGTACCATTTGTAGCCAACCAATCTTTGGTGAATTTTCATTAACAACACTCTCTAAAACTAGTGATGTACCATTTGTAGCCAACCAATCTTTGGTGAATTTTCATTAGCAACACTCTCTAAAACTAGTGATGTACCATTTGTAGCCAACCAATCTTTGGTGAATTTTCATTAGCAACACTCTCTAAAACTAGTGATGTACCATTTGTAGCCAACCAATCTTTGGTGAATTTTCATTAGCAACACTCTCTAAAACTAGTGATGTACCATTTGTAGCCAACCAATCTTTGGTGAATTTTCATTAGCAACACTCTCTAAAACTAGTGATGTACCATTTGTAGCCAACCAATCTTTGGTGAATTTTCATTAACAACACTCTCTAAAACTAGTGATGTACCATTTGTAGCCAACCAATCTTTGGTGAATTTTCATTAACAACACTCTCTAAAACTAGTGATGTACCATTTGTAGCCAACCAATCTTTGGTGAATTTTCATTAACAACACTCTCTAAAACTAGTGATGTACCATTTGTAGCCAACCAATCTTTGGTGAATTTTCATTAACAACACTCTCTAAAACTAGTGATGTACCATTTGTAGCCAACCAATCTTTGGTGAATTTTCATTAACAACACTCTCTAAAACTAGTGATGTACCATTTGTAGCCAACCAATCTTTGGTGAATTTTCATTAACAACACTCTCTAAAACTAGTGATGTACCATTTGTAGCCAACCAATCTTTGGTGAATTTTCATTAACAACACTCTCTAAAACTAGTGATGTACCATTTGTAGCCAACCAATCTTTGGTGAATTTTCATTAACAACACTCTCTAAAACTAGTGATGTACCATTTGTAGCCAACCAATCTTTGGTGAATTTTCATTAACAACACTCTCTAAAACTAGTGATGTAACATTTGTAGCCAACCAATCTTTGGTGAATTTTCATTAACAACACTCTCTAAAACTAGTGATGTACCATTTGTAGCCAACCAATCTTTGGTGAATTTTCATTAGCAACACTCTCTAAAACTAGTGATGTTCCATTTGTAGCCAACCAATCTTTGGTGAATTTTCATTAGCAACACTCTCTAAAACTAGTGATGTACCATTTGTAGCCAACCAATCTTTGGTGAATTTTCATTAGCAACACTCTCTAAAACTAGTGATGTACCATTTGTAGCCAACCAATCTTTGGTGAATTTTCATTAACATAACTCTCTAAAACTAGTGATGTACCATTTGTAGCCAACCAATCTTTGGTGAATTTTCATTAACAACACTCTCTAAAACTAGTGATGTACCATTTGTAGCCAACCAATCTTTGATGAATTTTCATTAACAACACTCTCTAAAACTAGTGATGTACCATTTGTAGCCAACCAATCTTTGGTGAATTTTCATTAACAACACTCTCTAAAACTAGTGATGTACCATTTGTAGCCAACCAATCTTTGGTGAATTTTCATTAACAACACTCTCTAAAACTAGTGATGTACCATTTGTAGCCAACCAATCTTTGGTGAATTTTCATTAACAACACTCTCTAAAACTAGTGATGTACCATTTGTAGCCAACCAATCTTTGGTGAATTTTCATTAACAACACTCTCTAAAACTAGTGATGTACCATTTGTAGCCAACCAATCTTTGGTGAATTTTCATTAACAACACTCTCTAAAACTAGTGATGTACCATTTGTAGCCAACCAATCTTTGGTGAATTTTCATTAACAACACTCTCTAAAACTAGTGATGTACCATTTGTAGCCAACCAATCTTTGGTGAATTTTCATTAACAACACTCTCTAAAACTAGTGATGTACCATTTGTAGCCAACCAATCTTTGGTGAATTTTCATTAACAACACTCTCTAAAACTAGTGATGTACCATTTGTAGCCAACCAATCTTTGGTGAATTTTCATTAACAACACTCTCTAAAACTAGTGATGTACCATTTGTAGCCAACCAATCTTTGGTGAATTTTCATTAACAACACTCTCTAAAACTAGTGATGTACCATTTGTAGCCAACCAATCTTTGGTGAATTTTCATTAACAACACTCTCTAAAACTAGTGATGTACCATTTGTAGCCAACCAATCTTTGGTGAATTTTCATTAACAACACTCTCTAAAACTAGTGATGTACCATTTGTAGCCAACCAATCTTTGGTGAATTTTCATTAGCAACACTCTCTAAAACTAGTGATGTTCCATTTGTAGCCAACCAATCTTTGGTGAATTTTCATTAGCAACACTCTCTAAAACTAGTGATGTACCATTTGTAGCCAACCAATCTTTGGTGAATTTTCATTAGCAACACTCTCTAAAACTAGTGATGTACCATTTGTAGCCAACCAATCTTTGGTGAATTTTCATTAGCAACACTCTCTAAAACTAGTGATGTACCATTTGTAGCCAACCAATCTTTGGTGAATTTTCATTAACAACACTCTCTAAAACTAGTGATGTACCATTTGTAGCCAACCAATCTTTGGTGAATTTTCATTAGCAACACTCTCTAAAACTAGTGATGTACCATTTGTAGCCAACCAATCTTTGGTGAATTTTCATTAGCAACACTCTCTAAAACTAGTGATGTACCATTTGTAGCCAACCAATCTTTGGTGAATTTTCATTAGCAACACTCTCTAAAACTAGTGATGTACCATTTGTAGCCAACCAATCTTTGGTGAATTTTCATTAGCAACACTCTCTAAAACTAGTGATGTACCATTTGTAGCCAACCAATCTTTGGTGAATTTTCATTAACAACACTCTCTAAAACTAGTGATGTACCATTTGTAGCCAACCAATCTTTGGTGAATTTTCATTAACAACACTCTCTAAAACTAGTGATGTACCATTTGTAGCCAACCAATCTTTTGTGAATTTTCATTAACAACACTCTCTAAAACTAGTGATGTACCATTTGTAGCCAACCAATCTTTGGTGAATTTTCATTAACAACACTCTCTAAAACTAGTGATGTACCATTTGTAGCCAACCAATCTTTGGTGAATTTTCATTAACAACACTCTCTAAAACTAGTGATGTACCATTTGTAGCCAACCAATCTTTGGTGAATTTTCATTAACAACACTCTCTAAAACTAGTGATGTACCATTTGTAGCCAACCAATCTTTGGTGAATTTTCATTAACAACACTCTCTAAAACTAGTGATGTACCATTTGTAGCCAACCAATCTTTGGTGAATTTTCATTAACAACACTCTCTAAAACTAGTGATGTACCATTTGTAGCCAACCAATCTTTGGTGAATTTTCATTAGCAACACTCTCTAAAACTAGTGATGTACCATTTGTAGCCAACCAATCTTTGGTGAATTTTCATTAGCAACACTCTCTAAAACTAGTGATGTACCATTTGTAGCCAACCAATCTTTGGTGAATTTTCATTAGCAACACTCTCTAAAACTAGTGATGTACCATTTGTAGCCAACCAATCTTTGGTGAATTTTCATTAGCAACACTCTCTAAAACTAGTGATGTACCATTTGTAGCCAACCAATCTTTGGTGTATTTTCATTAGCAGCACTCTCTAAAACTAGTGATGTACCATTTGTAGCCAACCAATCTTTGGTGAATTTTCATTAGCAACACTCTCTAAAACTAGTGATGTACCACAGTAGACCTCAGTAGACCTATATGATAAATCAATAGAACATGAAAGAAAATTCAAGGTATGATTTAATAATTTGTGTATGATGATTGTCACAAGTTTAATCTTCATTTGAACGGGTAAAGTTACGTATTCACCCACACATTTTAAAACTTTATTTTAAGAATGAAGAATATTTGATCAACTCTTCTGTTCTAAATATTCTTTATTTTTGAGCCAAACTTGACATTTGGCTACTCAGATTATAACATTCTTCATATCAAGTGTTTATTACATAAGCCCTATTGATAATATGCATCTATTCTAATTCTGAAGTAAGATTTCTTGTATCTAAGTCTTTTATTTATTTATTCTTATTCAAGTCAAAGAAATTGTTGGTGAATACGGCCCCATACCACCGTTGCAGCCTTCATAATTAGCTGTGATGCATAAGGAAGTACGCAGAATAATGAAAGTCAGTTTATTTACATATATAAATATATGGATCAAATTAAACAAATATCTAAAATATATGTCTTTTAACTGGAATGCTCATGTACAATTACATTAAATTCATTAAAAATCGTCTGAAAAACAAACAAAGAAGAGTCGATGATATGTTTCCATGTGAATATTTAACAGTTTCAGATGGTTTGGGAAAATGACAAAATAAACAATATCATTAATTTAATAGAATCTCGATTAACCAAAACCAACACCCCATTCAATTATGTTCTGTGTGTATCAAAAAACAAGTGTATGATCTATACAAATCACATTCAAAGTAACATAACAAAACCTTTTGAATAACAGCATAATTAATGAAATAAACTATTTTTTAACGTTTCTACAATCAAAACAGTTTATATTCTATACCTTTACTAAAATGCCCTAAAATGCTCCATAAGCATGCATAACTCAATAACGTGTAAAAACTAACAAATAGGTAAATAAAATATAAATAATTTTTGCATGTACACTACAGATTATTATGTTGTTCAAACATTGTCATAACTTGGCAATGCAAAGCAAATACAAATTCTTCATAAGTTTTGGCTGATACAGCCATTATATAATATGGCTTCACTTTGTGTACCTGCCTTCAGATGCTTAAAAGCAAACAAAACCAGGAAAAAATGTTAAATGTAGAATTGCTTTCCTCAAGAGGGGCTGACCTCGTCCCCCAAGATAAACCCCTTCTTTCAAATGATGCAAGTTTACCTTGGACATTATTTCTTCTTTCTCAGCTTGGGCAAATGTTTTTCCTCTTCAATGAAATTTTAAGCCCTTATTCCAAATCATGAAAACATGCCCTGACTTGTTTTGGATATACAAGCTTTGTTTAACCAAGATTTGCTTTTGGGTAAAACACAAAGCAGTTAAACAATACATTTAGTAATTAAATCCCCAAGTATGCAGCTCATGAAAATATTTGGCTATCTGTTAATTTGCATGGAACAAGTTCATAGCATGTTTGCCTGCTTGAGTTATTTGTGACAGGTCATTCCATTTCCTCGCCAGTCCTCAGTTTTCCAATGACATCAGCAAGCATCTGGTTGCATAGAGCAGCGTAGGGGTTCATGGATAACAGCAGCTGCTTGGCAAACTGGCCTCCCAAGTGAGAAGCCTGAGTGAGGTTGCATTTTGCTTCTTTGTCTTTCTCTGAAAAATGAATCAGTTTGTCTGCTGGTTGGTATTTATAAAGCTTCTTAGGAGAAAACTCCAGAAAATGTTGAAGGACATTTGGTAAACTCATGAATTTTTAAGTTTTGCGCTACTGCATCATTTCATGTACATATATACTCAAGTTCTTTGTATTTTTTCTAAATTGTTTTGAATGCTTAAATATAAATGAGTTATTATTTTTCCAAAAAATTCTATTAAAGCAAAAACATTGATTTTGGCATAGACAATTTTATCTTAAATCTTCACCTCGGTTAACTTAAACCTGAGCATGGGATAGGGCCAACTGACATTCATATGGGCTGGGTTTATTTGTTCATCTACTGAAGTTTGGGTCGTTTGACACTTCTTGTTAAGTAAATACTACTTCGGGCACAGCTGATTTGAAAAGCATAGAAGGAATCAGTTTATTAAGCTTTCTTGCTGATATAAATACTCCCATTTGCAAAAGCTTTGTTCATATCACATGACTAGTGTCAATGGTTCACATTCAAATTTGTATCCGAATTTGTTTTGATATTTTATACTTAACATGATTCTAGTGACTAAATAAGCCACATTATAGTACCTGCAAACCATATTATAGTTTATAATATAACTATACATATTGTAGTAAGTACCTGCAAATACCCTTTTGTTATCAAATTAAAATAATTAGAAGAAATTTGGTAAGGAATCACCAATTGAACACTGTGTGATGTTATTTTGAAATCCAGCCAGTGGTTTCATGATACACACATATTTTTTTTGAAGTTTTCAAGTATTTTTAAGCTCTTCGTTGCCATTAAATTTCTAAAACATTTCAGACAAATTTGTTTGAAATACAACGAACAGTTTGAGAAATAAACTTTCTTCTGTAAATTGTTGATGGCGGTTGGCGTACATTGACATGCTCAGACCAGCTCTTAATTGAGCATCTTACACACAGTCGAGATAAAATGCAGGCATGTATCTCCATGGTGACCAGTGTTCGCACACCTTGTAGACGCTTGATGAGTCCGCGCTGTGTGTACGCCTGACAGGCGACCTTTCCCTGACCTTTGGGCAGCTCCAGGGCTTTATCTAGGTCAGTAAGGGCACCTGCAGAATGTACAATAACACTGGCAAAAACGTGTAGCACTTCATCATTTGCACTTTTTTAAAGGTAATAAAAAATTTCTTACTCAATACACAACAGTATTTTTTAAGACACTAGCATCAATAGTGATTATAAAACAAAGTGGTAACTTTAAGTTAGCTATAATATAAGCTAAGACAAATCATTGAATAATACAAACACGATAAGTTTTAGTTAAGCCTTTAATATTGCAATATGTTTCCACCAAGGTTCAAGGTTCTATTCCGACCCAATGTTATATGATAAGGCGTTACCAGTGATATCTCCCTTGAGGCGCAGTGCCTGAGCCCTGTTGTTGTAACTCGATGGGTGCTCAGGGGCCACTGTGATAGCTTGAGAAAACAACTCCAAGGCTTTATCTACCTGCAATACATATGCAACAGACGTAGAAAACAACTTCATGGCTAACCACCTGTCAGGAAAAGGACAGACACTAGAGGACAAACATAGTGGTCTCTGGTCAAACACTGGTTGGGGACCTCATATATACAAACTAACATTTATGATTTAAGCTGAAGTTTAAATGACATTTTACCACTTGCTTTGACATCCACAATAAAAATTATAATATACAAAAAGCTGTTGATGTCTGAGATACTAGTATACCAATAATTTCAATCATTTTGAAGTCACACGTATGTTATGTTAGACTGTAAATACCTGCCCAGCCTCTGCTGCCTTCACACCTTCTAACTCAAGTCGCTTGGCCTCTTTAATTTCATCAGTTTCCACTTCTAAAAAGTATTTGAAATATACTTGAGAGCATGAAAAGAGACAATATGATAAATGAATTTACAATGATCTGAGTCAGTCATGTTATGTTCAATTTAGATTATATATAGCATCTGAGGTGAGCATATATTAATTAGTGGATATCAGATAAAACATTAAAGCCTAAAGTTAGTCAGACAAATGTTTTTCTCTCTCACAAATACAAGATACAAGACAATAACTCTCATGTCTGTTAACCAATCTGTGCTATGGTTGCCTTTTGCTGCGACAAAATAATGATACATAAGCTTTGTATGCTTTGTTAAGATCAGTAATTTTTTTCCTTCTTTATAAAGTACCGGGAAAACAGCACTTTCCCAATTAGGGAAAAACTACAAATTTCCCAATTGCTGTCAAAAAATTCCCAATTGACGGATTGGCGGTTCCCCCCCCCCTAATTTTTTCCTCTTCTTTTTTTTATATAAATAAATCGCAACATTCTGTTAGTTTCCATATGCAGCTCTATGGCGTTAACCTACGTAAATATAATATTGACAACTTGACAACATTAACTTATCAATTTTTAAGTATTTGGGAGCAAAAAATCAAATACACCAATTTTCCAATACAAAGATTTCATGACGGGATTTTTTCCGATATCAGGGTTTTTCCCGCACATTTTCCCAATTTGTACCGGTACTTTGTCCAATTGGGCAAACAAAATTGCTTAAGATATAATTGAAATAAAGTTTTTATGGTATAAACAAGGGTTACATACCAGTACATGTAATTTTGGCCAAATTAATCTTGGGAATGCGATTATTTGTCACATACAAAATCAACCTCAGCTAATTTGATAAATTTGCAAAAGAGTTTAAAAAAAAAATAATGAAGAAAATAAATTGGTTTAACAAGAACTGGTAGTGTACCCATTATGCCCATTCATTAGCAGACTCAAGAAATAGCTACCGTTATTACTCTAAGTTTTTGGAAACTCTAAATGTTCGGACACCTTAATTTTTATTTCTTAATTTTTGGAGATCTGTAAGTTTTAAATATTTTTCGTATCTAAATTTTCGGACACGAAAACAATCAATTATTTTTAAGTGCCCAAAAACTAAGAGTAATTACGGTAGTCAGAAGAGCGACATAATTCATGAATTGCATAATTATGTCTACATTGAGTCAGGAAGTCATTTTTGGAATTTCTGTGAGTGTGGTATGCAGTTGAATTGATGATAACCTAATTTAATGCACAACTTATTGTACATAGTAACCGAATAACTTGTTTGGTATCTGGCACACAGTCGATTCAACACTTCATCATTCATTGTAAATAATGTCATTAGTAGCGTAAAAATAGCTGTATATGTTTAAGTTTAAGCACAAAGTTGTTTTTTTGGATAAGACAGCAAAAACAAAGTCTCTACAATGATGATAAAATATATCTCAAATCCTTGACTTATTAAGAACACAAGAATTGTGTTGATGTTTATGTAACAAATACACATTTAATTTTGATTATTTCTTATATTTTCGCAAGAACACCAGAATAACACAAGAATTACACAAGAAATTTGGTAAGGCACAAGGGAATTGACCCACAGTTGGCAATTTGTCCTTAACCCTTTACCACTCAGAAGCAATGTGAAAATTGCTACATGTATGTGCAAACAGCATAAAACAAGTACAGCCTGCGAGTAAATTGCAGTCTGTTTAGATGTTATGCTTTTTGATGCTCATCAGTATCTAAGGGTTGGAAAAGAAGCCTTTAAAACATTAATCTGGTAAGAAAGGTCTTAAAGCCTCACACCTTATTTGGCATAGTGAATTTAAGTATAAATAAGAAACATATTTAAAGGGATCTTTTCACGCTTTGGTAAATTGACAAAATTGAAAAAAGTTGGTTCAGATTCGCAAATTTTCGTTTTAGTTATGATATTTTTGAGGAAACAGTAATACTGAACATTTACCATGGTCTAATATAGCCATTATATGCATCTTTTGACGATTTTAAAACCTAAAAATTATAAAGCGTTGCAACGCGAAACGATTGAATAATTTGGAGAGTTCTGTTTTTGTCGTTAAATTTTGTGAAATTACGAAGATTGCTTATATAAGGTATAAAATACGTCAAGTACGTGTACTCGGCGGAATAGCTCAGTAGGCTAAAGCGTTTTTACTTCAGGACTCTGGCAGGACTCCAGGGGTCACTGGTTCGAAACCTGGTCCGGGCAATGTTCTTTTCCTTTTTTTAATTTTATTCTTGATTTTTTACTGGAGCTTTTACGATCCAATGTTTACATTTATCGATATAAAGCATTTAATGAATAAGTTAAAAAATGCCAAAATCTGTGAAAAGGCACCTTTAATATATGCCAATTAGAATATATCTGGTGGTTACAAGGTAGAAATCCGTCTTTTTTTGAGCTTTACAACTTAAAAATAATCTTGTTTGTCGAAATGGACGTATACGTCTAGAAATCCTACTTTCGGTTTTAAAGCGGTACCGTTTGAAAAATAATAAATTACTTGCTTACCAGGCTATAGATTTAATTTTATCTTTGCCAATTAAATTATATCTGGTGGTTAGAAGGTAGAAATCCGTCTTTTTTGCGCTTTAAAACTCAAAAATAATCGCGTTTGTCGAAATGGACGTATACGTATAGAAATCCTTCTTTCGGTTTAAACATTTAAAAAAATAATAAATTACTTGCTAACTGGGCTACAGATTTAATGACAATTTTGCACAGTTTCAAATTGCATCTATATGTATTGATTAACATGTATTTCATGTCAAGGTGTGGGGCTTTAAATTAAATTCAACTTTCTAAGGGACTACAAATGAGTCAAAATACGTTTCTAAGTGGTAAAGGGTTAAAATACAAACAATGTTTTCAAATGTTCAACAAAGAACTTTAAGAATGTTGTTTTTAATTATGCAGTTGTTACACATTAAAGAATCTATACTTCAGTGACCTAATTATTTATGAACTAATGCAAACAATGCAACTACAAATGATTCGCCTTCAAAGCAGTATTTAATTCCTGCTTAATCCATGTCAAATTTGCTGATTTGTAGAATGATTAACCATGCCAACTCGGTGATTAACCAAGTGAATTGTTCCATATACACTTCAATAGCATTTGCTATTTGCAGGGCTGACCTTATTCTGGTGACGTCACGCCAAAGGGAGAGTAATCTATAGCTTTTGGCGCTAAACGTTATGTGTTTTGACCAATGCTGTGGTCTGCTTCACTATGCAATTTATATTGACATTTATACGAATGCATTTAAACATTGCTTTCCTCATTTTTTTGTTTAATTTGTATTTCAATTCAATAAAATTATTTTAACGAAACATACACACCATGTGACGTCATCTTGTGATTCAAGTTCATAATAACAACAAATATCACCGGAATTAGGTATCCACCGGAATTAGGGCATACTAAATAGGTTGTTCCACAGCTAGCGTATGCCATAGGTTGGTAAAGGTGCATTCTGGCGAATACTGCAGATGAGTGCCAATGCGGGCACAACGCACATCATAGTCTTGTTACAAATATCAAAATCCCATCTTTTGAACCTTCGGTTCGCTGGGAGTTGCAAATAATAAAGGCGTTTTTTTATATAAACTCACCACATGAAATCCATGCGGCTCTTAAATCAGTATTATGAGCCACATACACTTTTTTCTGGCATGAATAAACACAAAAAGATCATAAATATATCAAATGTGCAAATCAAAACAACTTACATATTGTGGTGTGCTCGCGTAATAAATATATTAATCCAAGTTCAAAACATGTCAATGGTATATGGAAATGTGTAAGCATTTGCAATTGACAACGCAGAGTATTCCGATTTTGAAAAAAATGCACTCTTTTCAACATGTTTGTTTTGTCTTCATCTTGAACAACTTTGAGCTGTATGTATGTACTCGTAAAAGCTAAAAGCATTCAAGAAAATCTACACCATGGTCGTGCTATAATCATTAATTTGTATGAACATTAGAGGATAGTATAGCATCAATTCTCTAATTATCATTTTATATGGCACGCCATAGCTGTCTTACGTTGTCACATTTCTTTCTGTCTTCTTAAGAAGGTGTCGTATTATGTCAAACCGTCGTGTTATCTTGTCCAAATGTGGTGTTGACTTGTCGAAATACAGTCCTATTATGTCAAACCGTCGTGTTATCTTGTCCAAATGTGGTGTTGACTTGTCAAATTGTCATGCTATCTTTTCCAAAAGTGGTGTTGACTTGTCAAAACACAGTCATATTATGTCGAACATTCGTGCTATCTTGTCAAAATCATGTGCTGACTTGTCAAAATATAGTCCTATTATGTTGAACCGTCGTATCATGTGCTGACTTGTCAAAATACAGTCATATTATGTCGAACATTCGTGTTATCTTGTCAAAATCATGTGCTGACTTGTCAAAATATAGTCCTATTATGTAGAACAGTCGTGCTATCATGCCCAGATGTGGTGTTGAATTTTAAAAATACAGTCCTACCATGTCAAACAGTCGTGTTATCTTGTCAAAATCATGTGCTGACTTGTCAAAATACAGTCCTATTATGTCGAAAAGTCGTGCTATCTTGTCAAAATCATGTGCTGACTTATCAAAATACAGTCCTATTATGTTGAACAGTCGTGCTATCTTGTCAAAATCATGTGCTGACTTGTCAAAATACAGTCCTATTATGTCGAACAGTCGTGCTATCTTGTCAAAATCATGTGCTGACTTGTCAAAATACAGTCCTATTATGTCGAACAGTCGTGCTATCTTGTCAAAATCATGTGCTGACTTGTCAAATTGTCATGCTATCTTGTCCAGATGTGGTGTTGACTTGTCAAAATACAGTCTTATCATGTCAAACAGTCGTGCTATCTTGTCAAAATCATGTGCTGACTTGTCAAAATATAGTCCTATTATGGCACGACTGTTCGACATAATAGGACTGTATTTTGACAAGTCAGCACATGATTTGGGCAAGATAACACGACTGTTTGACATGATAAGACTGTATTTTGACAAGTCAACACCACATCTGGACAAGATAGCACGACTGTTCGACTTAATAGGACTATATTTTGACAAGTCAGCACATGATTTTGACAAGATAGCACGACTTTTCGACATATTAGGACTGTATTTTGACAAGTCAGCACATGATTTTGACAAGATTACACGACTGTTTGACATGATAAGACTATATTTTGACAAGTCAACACCACATCTGGACAAGATAGCACGACTGTTTGACATAATAGGACTATATTTTGACAAGTCAGCACATGATTTTGACAAAATAGCACGACTGTTCGACATAATAGGACTGTATTTTGACAAGTCAGCACATGATTTTGACAAGATAACACGACTGTTTGACATAATAAGACTGTATTTTGACATGTCGACATCACATCTGGACAAGATATCACGACGGTTTGACATAATAAGACGCCTTCTAAAGAAGTTAGAAAGAAATGTAACAACGTAAGAAAGCTATGGCGTTCCATAATTTTATATATCTAATTATCATCATTGTTAATTTCAGATCTTGAACATTGTCGATGGTAATAGAGATCGTGAAGCAAATAGTTGACACTTATTTATGATCAAGACTGTGAAAACGAGACCATGCCTGTAGAACAGTGTCCGTTCCCTGATTGTGCATACACAACCGACGATTAGATCCGGCCATCGTTGCGGCACTCATAACTGCCCACAGCACCGTCCACACATTGGCATCTGCCAAAACAGCCAGAGTAGAGAAAGTTAAGCGTCCTACCGTAACCGACGCTGGATCCAGCGAGGACTTTCTTACTTTCTATCACGCTGGAATGATTATGTTGCTGCCACCAAACTGGATGGTCGAGATAAAGTGATCCAGTTGTTGGAATGTTGTGATGAACCTCTTCGGAGAGACCTAACAAGAACAACAGGTGGCAAACTAACTGACAAATCGGTTGACGATGTATTGGCAGCAATTTGTAAGCTAGCAGTGCGTGAAGAAAACACAATGGTGGCAAGAGTAACACTCCAAAACATGAGACAAGATCGCGATGAATATGTCCGCAACGTTGGTGCACGTCTGAGAGGACAGGCTGACATTTGCAAATTTGTGATTGACTGCAACAATTGTGCCGCCAAAGTTAATTACACTGAAGCAATCGCGCGTGATAGTCTCACAAATAGTTGTTGCTGACCCTGACATTCAACTTGACTTACTTGGTGATCAAAACCAGAAAATGTCGCTTGAGGAAGTGTTCCAATTCGTGGAAGCCAACGAAGCAGGGAAACAAAGTTCAGCCTCGAGACTTTTGGACTCCCATGCTGTTGGAGCAGCCACCAGTCACAAGAAGCAGCAACAGTCCAGCAGAGACACCCAAGAAGCTTGCTCCTACTGTGGCAAACGTGGCCACGGAAAGAAAAGAAATGCACAGCAAAGCAAGACTCAGTGCCCAGCTTATGGCCACAGGTGTGCCCAAAGCAGACGTGAACACCACTTTGAGTGTGTATGCCGTAGTGTGGACAATGCAAAGCGCCATTCACATACTCAGCCTAAAAACTTTGACAAGGAAAGTGCTCTGTTTGACTCATTATGTACTGTAGAATCCTCTCAAATACAACATCAGGATGTGAACACTGTAAACAATAATAAACACAGAACCCCGCTTGATCATCATGTCTATGAAAACATGTCTGCCAATTGGATTCGCAGAAGCTCTAAGCCTCAACCATTCGTGAAAGTGTCTATACAGGCTCTTCCAGAGGACAACTTGGCACTTGGCATCAATCTTCCCAAACCGTCTCTAGCTACAGTGATACCGGCTATGGCTGATACCGGATGCCAGAGCTGCCTTGCCGGTCTCAATGGTGTATATCGCCTTGGGTTACGTGAATCTGACCTCATCCCTGTGACAATGCGCATGCACACAGCAAACAATGATGGCATTAAAATTCTCGGTGCCCTGCGGATGTCGAGCAAGGACTCTAGTGGTCAAGTAGTTAATACCAGGCAGATTACTTATGTTACCGACTCATCGGACAAACTTTTTCTGAGTCGAAAAGCCTGTATCAATTTTGGTATCATCAAAGACAACTTTCCGGAAATCCATGCCTCACAACAATACAGTGCAGCAGCATTGAATGGTGAAGACAAAGCTCCATGTGGATGCCCTGCCCGTCAACTATCGCCAGCTCCACCTAGTACATTACCATGCTCACCGACACAAGAGAATCGTGTCAAACTGCAACAGTACCTCATTTAGTTCTACAAAGCAAGCACCTTTAACACATTTTGACATCAAACACTTCGACTGATGGACAGTCCGCAAATGAAACGTCTGGTAGATCTCAACGCTAAACCAGTTGCTTACAACACACCAGTACCAGTTCC
The DNA here is from genome assembly GCF_020536995.1 of Dreissena polymorpha. Classification (NCBI taxonomy): domain Eukaryota; kingdom Metazoa; phylum Mollusca; class Bivalvia; order Myida; family Dreissenidae; genus Dreissena; species Dreissena polymorpha. The sequence goes on along the minus strand of NC_068359.1, from coordinate 22,124,763 downwards.
AATCCACTGGCTAGATGCAGTTAATGCAGGTCTTGACCAAGACGTACGACTTGGCGTCATTGAGTCCGTCCCGATTGGAGAGCCTTCACTTGGTGCCATCGAATGGTTGTGTGCTAAAAGCAAATGATACCTGGTTTACTAGACCAAACCAGGAACGCACATATGTAATGTCTTTTGGCGTGGGGATCACACCTGCCATTACGGCTCTTCGTAACAGTTGCATACAATGCAACCGTAGTGCACCATCAAATTCTAGCGCACCACCAGTACCTCCATTGAGTCTAGAGTATACATTCCAGTGTCTATGTGCTGACTATTTCAGCTACCAAGGGCATCATGTTCTTGTTGTAGTGGACCATTATTCTAACTGGCCCATTGTAGAGCAGTCAGCTAACGGAGCCCAAGGACTGATCACATGTTTTAGACGTATTTTTGAGACATATGGAATACCAGATGAACTTGCCTCTGATGGTGACCCTGAATTCACTGCTGCAGCCATTAGTAAATTCCTGAGTGACTGGGGTGTACATCCTCCCCTATCCTCCATAGCCTTCCCATACAGCAACTGTAGGTCCGAAATCGGTGTAAAGATAGTGAAGCGTCTCCTTATGGATAACACAACTTCCATTGGTGACATAAACACAGATGCCTTCCAGCTTGTCATGCTTCAGTACAGAAACACACCAGACAGGGAAACCAAACTCTCTCCAGCCATGTGCATATTTGGCCCACCCATTCGAGATTTCATACCAATTCCATCTGGAAAGAATAAACCTCATGAAACTTGGTTAAGCACATCACTGGTCCGTGAAGAAGCCTTGCGAAACAGGCACATGCGGTGTGCAGAAAAACTGTCAGAGCACACTTAGAGGTTCGCCAGCAAAACTGGATAAGACTCTATCCTCGCAAGTGGGACAAGACTGGTGTGGTAATTGAAGTTCGCCAAATGACCAGAATGTGGTCCGACTTGATGGCTCAAGACGGGTAACCCTTCGCAATAGGAAGTTCCTACGGAAGTATGTCCCCGTTCAACTACAACCAAGACGGCTGCCCATTGATAGTGACCTAGCACTCAGACTACCTGCAGCTAAAACTAAAAATCCCACATCACACCAGCAGAGACCCCAACACATGCAACCAGATCTACGCCGGCTGTAACCAACACTGGGATCCCAACCAATTGCTCCTCACCCTACTGTGTCACCCAAGCAGCAGTGAGACACCCAGCCGAGGTTACTTGAAGCAGAGTCGTCGCAAGCTAGCCTATACTGAGCCTCCGAGTCCTGACAGTCGACCAGTAGACGTTTCCGTTGACACAGGACCAAGTCGTGAGACACCAAACCGCATAACCTCGCAAACGAACATGTTGTGCACTCGTGTGAGACGATCAGGAAGAACTAGAATT